>NC_091947.1:11647284-11800860 GCF_041260155.1 Ptychodera flava
TCAGGCGAGAGAGCAACACGCGGAAGACCAGGAGATTTGACGGCTACATGTATCAATAGACAGTTGCCAAAAGGGACAATAGGTGTATCGCTGTTCACAAAAAAGTGTTGACTATGGTACACAAAAAGAGTGCATCTCCTTGAATGTAATGGTACAGTTTACTTCTATTCTTGTATGGCTACCTGTATTTGTCATTTTGCAATGAATACATTGTCCATAGAGTGCAACAAAGATGTGAATGATCAGTAGGTATGTTAAACTTGAATTTTGTTTCAACATTGTATTGTGTATATTAACATCAGTTTTTGTAGTCTTTGACATTTCGATGTAGGCTACATGAAATGCGACAGCAATATAAGTGTACATGACACATATGCAGATTGTGTTGATAGGCAGAATATTGAATATTTCAACATAATAAGATATTGAACAAGAGATATGAGTTAATACAAAAAGTAAAAACACTGATAAGTATCAAAATTTTACTTTGATATATGCTGAAATGTGCATGATCAGGAAAATCGTAGCAGTTGTCATACTTTTGCATTAGGGATTTTTGAATTAATTCTAGTATATTAGAATAATCAAAAATTACAGAAAACAGATGGGGTCACCATGCTTGATTTTCTACAAACGTACGATGAAAAGTCACACTTTTTCATGAAATCCCTTACAATGAATAGCCTATATTTTTTAATTTTCACTAAATCTGCCATTATTACACCCAAAATTTCAGAGACTGAAAGTTTTATTTTATGGAATATTTCAACTTCCCAGAATTGTCAATTTTGTAAAACTTTTATAAGTAGCATTAAGGTCATATATGTCTTGTACTTTTTTATCAAAAATGTTTCTTTGGTAGGTCGCCTTGCTCCGTTTTTCACTATTTGGCAAAGCTCGGCCAGGAATTCTTGCATATATATCGCCATCTTGGGTACTCTCAGCAGTAGGTTCCATCGGTCCTACCAGATTTGGATTAACTCTGAGTCGGCTTAGACTGATACATCCAAGTCCACTGACAATATTTAAATTACTACAATATATTTATGTATGCGTCGAAAAAGGCCGGGTAGTATCGAACACAGCGAGCAGAACTAGACATCCCTCATAAATATACGGCTATATGATGGTGGAGGGGATTTGAAAACATTTGATCATATAGCGGGGAATCTGAAAATTTTTTGAGGGTATTGAAGGGGAATCTGAAAAAGAAAGATTTCGATCGCGATTCCTCCAGTTCCCCCTCCCCCTATTATTTGTGGACGCAGCCTGTATGTTCAGCGAACGGGGCCTGCAGCCTTGGAAATGCAAGTACGAAATGACCTTCAGTGTAAAATTCAGAAAGAGTTCATTTTAAGTTACTAAGTTAATTAAGTGCCAAAAGATGAACAATAAGTGTATACTGTAATTTCCGAAAATTATTTTACTCGGAACAAAAAAAATGTTGAGAGAGCTGGGGAAGCTCATACGTCTGCTCGGAGTTTGTTGACCCCTGACTTCAAATTACGACAGAATAATTCATTCAGAATAGAACGGCAAGATAGCATAGGTAGCACGGAAAAGTTAAATATTAAAGATTTTTTCGACAGATAAAATGTATCTAAACGGATTTATTGGTCTGTTATGTTCATAAAGTCTGGGCGCCGTCTGTGACACACCCACCCCTGTACCGTATTACTACGCCCTTTGAACCCTCAGCCTCCATCGACGCGGCGTGTCAGCAAGCAGCAAGGCCACATACACGTACACGACAAGCAGCGTCGCAATCGTTTTTGCGACTGTACATATACATAGCCCAAGCGCTGCTTTCTCAACAATAATTTCGTGAGCAGAAGACAGAAGACAAAATGACAGAAAGCAAAACTGTGAGTGCATAAATTTATCATTTTAATGGAAGAAAGTACAAATCTTCTGATTCTAATGTATTGTACGTAGATTTGTATGTACCCGGAATTCGGAATGTTGGTGTGGCAGCTCAGATCGTGTGCATTTTTGGTGTTTTGTAAAAGTTCTCACTGAAGGGAAAGTTATTAGAGTTCGACCTAAAACCAATAATTCACAAATCGACGTGAATACGTACCCGTTAAATGTCCTTGTACAGAGAACAGTTCAACTACTTGGATATTTGTCCTCTGTCAAGTCATCGGCATATGTCTGTCGTCAACGGGGTACACACTGTACGTACACAGTACAGGTCTACAGTACTGGTGCACATACGAGATCGGATCACAACCGCGCCTGTAAAGCATCAAATGCATTGATAAACCTATCAATTCACACGACATAGGTCAAAGCATAGGAGTGGGGAGCAAGATGGTGAAATATTTGTGAATTCGATCTGATTTTATTGACATCGATTACGGATTAGTCCACTGGTGGCCCGGACTGGTGGCGGTGAACATCGGCTCGCCATCTGATCAATCAAACATCTTTTGGGTTCATCCACGGTCAAATCATGGAGATAACACGCTGGTTGCTATCTCCATGATTGAACCAATAGTCGACAGACAGAAATGATGTACTCCACACACAAAGTGACTTCAAACTCGGTTGAACTGTAATTATTTCATCACAATTTGTCCAAGAGTAGGAAAATTCAATACATTTGTACTGTATTGGGGAGGCTGCATGGGCGCGGGGGGGGGGGGGGGGGGGGGGGAACCTATTAATCATATTAACTTGGTAATACCCTGCCATGTAAAACGATGAAAGTGTAAACTTCAACTTGATACTAGAGGCTGTCTACCACAAATACCAGTTACACTAAGTCATCATGGGGAGGGAACAACCAACAAGATATTTTAGAAGATTATAGGAGTAATCAAAATTGGTCATAAAGTGATATGCAAGCTCCTTGGCCAACGGATAGGTGTAGGGCTCCCGAGGAACACAGCCCTCAGACAGATGGTTGTGTAATATCCACACCTGAAATTTTTATCAATGTACTGTAGATATGGAAGTTTTGCCAAATATTGACTTGCCACAAATATTGTGCATTGCGATATGGATAACTGTCTTTATTACTCCTTTAACAAGTAATAAGTTACTCATTTCTTTCAGTATGTTGATGAAAATGGCCGATGCTGCAATGCATATACTATGGATGCAGAGTCATAAACTCAAACTCATACTGGTATATAGCTACTACCATACACATACCATTCTTTTACAATTTGTTGGCTACTAATTAGCTTGATTTTGACATACCCGCAATAACCTATAGTTTGTGTGTTCTTTTTACGCCTATACAATCTTGATCTTTTCATAGTTTTAGGTCCTGAAGTAGAAAACTATAAACAACAGTGATTAAGATAACTACATTTGGCAAATAAACCCTTCTTCAAAACACATCACAGATGTGACATACAAGGAAATGAGAAACAAATTTAAATTTCTAAAAGTATGCCTCATAAGATGTTATGTGATATTGAAATGGTTGTTTGTTTTATTTGAATCATAATACTAAAAGTTTGAACATATGCTTTGCTTATAGACTAAGTATATTGCGTAATGGAAGAAGAAATGGTTAAAAAATTTCATTTATGGTCAGTCACCTGTGGTTATGTTAGTATTAGGAAATGTCAAAGCTATTCAAAGAATATGAAGTGTTGATTGTCACCTCACCATAGACTGTTTGCAATCACTTAATCCTCCTGTGGCAATATTAAAAGTCCTGACTGTGAGCATGACTTCCCAGTACTTTGTACAAATTAATTGTTAAAATGTTTGAATAATGAATAACATTACAATTTGAAATCAATACTGATAGTTTGACTAATGATCCCAGCGTCCATTGACTACATTTTGAGCTGTCAAGGTAAGGGACCGTCTCAGATTGTCGCAGAAGTTCAAGAAACGAAATTAATTCGTTTTGATCAAAACCCCCTCCCCCCTCCCCCTAAACGAAACTTCAAAAGTGCGAAATGTTTATGTCTGCCTGAGGGTGCAATGTTGCATTTTGCTATAGCTACTAAAGAAGCATCCCCATGCCACATTACAATTAAAGTAACCGATCAGATTTGACTACTAACAGGGCATTTTACCGCATAAAAGTTTCATTTTATTTTACTTTCCCTTTTTGCATCTGTTCTTTGTCTCTGCGAACACGCAATTTGTACTTGGTAGGGGCGGTAAATAAGCGAGAAACTTTGACAAGGGGGACCAGGCATGTTCAATCATATTAAAACGACTATGACCAGATGCATAACATGTGAGAATAAAGACATCAAGTGGTTAGAGCATACGCTTATAAATAGCGCATTTAAAAAAATGATACTTTTGTCTTTGTTGAATTTGATAAGTGAAAGGTTTAGGATACAATGTTAGTATTGGTAAATTGTGTGTGGGGCCACAAACGAGATGGAAACGGTAACAAATTTGTTGGCACAAGTGTGCAGTTTTTCTTAATTTAAAATAAACACACGAAAACTTGTGATCACAAAATAAAGTGCGAAAGTGAAGTTCACTAATTGAATGGAGGTCAAACCCCCTCCCCCCCTAAACCAATGAATTTCGCTTTTTGAACTTCTGCGACAATCTGAGACGGTCCCTAAGACCATTTCAGCTAGAACATCACGAGATATTTAATATAGTTGTTCCTTGGTTGTTAATGGTCTGTGACCCTGTGGGAGAAAGAGTATTTTGTTGCAAGCAGGAACTGACATTTTAAAAATCTTTTGATTAGAATATAAATGGAAGTATTTGCATTTGAAGAAAAACAATTATCAAACTGAAAATGTGCTATTTGCATTTCATTCATACTGAATGTTTTGGAATGTTTCTTAGCCCATGATGAACCACAGTTCAACTGTCTATTTAAAGTAAATCAGAAGACAACGCAATTATACATTACTCAATTGTTGAAGTTCCTCAGTCACTGCATGGTTTTAGTGGAACCTGGATGACCCCAGTGAATGAAATTTGCCCACAGAGATCTGTTATCAGGGGGTTGAGTCCTGCCTTCTAGCAAGTAATTGTGTATCTCGCCTTGTTCAAGCATAGAAGTGTACAGCAGGTCAGACCAAAGGTCAAATCAAAAGACTGAAAGGGCAGTAAATCATAAGATCAGACATATCATTTTTGACTCATATCAATAATGTGCACTGACGAAAAAATCAGTCCAACAGTTACTGAATTTTTTATGAGTGCTTTTGTCACTATTCATTGCAAAAGGCATGTAGCGTAAATATTTGGAACCTAATTGTGCCATACAGTATCATTTCAGTGTCAGGCAAGTCGGTAAAAAAGCAGTGTTGATCCAAATCTACACATATTTTCACCACTTGTAGCAGGTTGGTCACTTCAAATTATATTTACAGTATCTATACATTCAGGGACCTCCAAATATTCAATTCAGAATGCAACATGTGAGACTCACAAGTTTTAACCAACATGACCCGATGGCGACATATGAACTTAGCAGGATACTGGGTTAATCTTGTAAACTACTGCAGAATTTTATCTCCCTAAAATGTAATCCAACCTCTTTGAATGTTTGGCAGTTTCTTGTAATACAGTCAGTTGAGAATGGCTGGAAAAAGGAAAATTGGAATCTCTCAGAGAGTAAAAGTCTAAGTACATACAGTATATTAATAGTGGCTGATGAGTTAAGACTCGCAGTTACCATAATTCTGCCTCATTGAAAGAATTTCTTTTTAACTCTGTCTGATCTCTTTATTCTTCTTTTATGCTGTTTAATATTGCCCAGGTATTCTCTTCCTCAACTCATCGAGGGTTTCCGTTAGGAAGAACATCTACTGTCTTCTGGAGTGACACCCCCTGTCATCGTTAATTTGTGACTCAGCACTACGCTGTCATAGTTTCATTGGAAAGTAGTTTCCCCCGGCCACCACTATTAATGAATATCAAGTGTTACATTTGAAGGGAAGTTTTTTGTATGTGTAATCAGCAACACAAATAATTGTCCTAATTTCTTTTCAGTGATATGCGCGAGTGGATTTGTTAAATGGCATTGCCGACCCCTCATCTGCTAGTATGCTAATAACAAAACACAGAGGTTAGTTCCTGTCAAAAGAAAAACCACACACTGAATTTGTAAATTTTGTGTCTCTTTAAAAGGTATAGCCTGGCTTTCAGCAGAGCAAGCATAATAAATCATATTTTCCAGAGAGGCTGAATGCTACTCATAAATTGTGCATACACTTACTTTAGGACATTATCATTTGTCAATACCAACGGCAACTGCTGAACCACGGGGTCCACTGTTCTTACTCTTGCTCTGTCAATATTTATGACTTTTGACCTTTGACCACAGCTAGGCCATGATAAAAAAATAAAGTCATTGAAAACATGACTTTACCATGGTTGTTAATTATTCTGATTGCACCCATCTACAACCATGGAAACACTATCGTCTCTTTTATGTGTTACTGTATGGGCTATGTTTGTTGGGCAAATTATGCATGCTTTTGATATTTATAATTTTATGTTCTGTTCTGTCCACATGAATGCACTGGTATATGACTAATAAAAATAGAAAGTAGAATTATAAATTAAGTGTGGTTATACTGTAATGGTTAAAATACTGGTATGCTATAATTATTCATACTTGAAATTTATATTTTTCACTCGGAATGGATTTTTAAAAGCTTCAAAAGAAATGGACATAATGTGCAAACATGACAAAGATTCCACAATGTTTTGCTTTGAAAATCAATGCAATATATAAAGCATGTGAGCCACTCCTTATGAACAAAGTGATTAGCATTGTGTATTGTGTGTATTCTGTTGGGAGATAGATTGAATGGAAATGTAGACTAAACTGTATGTATGTACATGTATATGTGTGTGCGTGTGTGTTTGTGTGTGTATGCATTGTAGGTAATGTGAAACAATGATAAATAAACAGACATTTCATTGATGTCAAATATATATACAGGACTGTTCTTGGAGTTACCACCTTGAATACTAGGTCATTGGCATGCAACATGTTGTTTTTCTCCCTAGTAGTAGTCACAACCAAATTGAATATTTTCAAGGATGTGCAGGTATATGCTGCTGTAATCAAGTGAAAGCCAGGGAACTATAATAACCAAAGTCTATTCAAATGCCTGACCTTACTCCAGATTATGGATTCCATCTTAATACAATGGTATGATACAGTCTTTTTAGGTGTTATATTACTGTTTGGTTAATTTAAAACAGTAAAAATCCCAGTGTTAACCAAAGTGTGCCCTTAATTAGTCCGGGTACTTCTCAGGATATTAAATAGTTCCATAGTTACCATTTAATTTCATGGTATCTATCATTAACCAATAATGTATGTACCATGAAAAATGCTATCTCCCTATTTGGTAAGGCAGTTGAAATTGGTGATAAACAGTTTCTGTAATGTTTCCTTTCCAGCATTTCCTTGTAGTATTATCATTGTACTTGATGTGCGAGAGATGAAAATGAACTATATATACCTGTACACGAACCCTACATCATAATATGCTTGTGTCAATTCTCCTTTCTGTACTTGATTTTTCAATCACGACTGTGTAGCTGTTTCTCGTGTACCCTGTATGTCCGTGTAATCACAAGATGAATGAATATTTTATTTATTTTCTGTTATGAGGATTCAGATTCAGAAATGACATTGAACCCTTTCAACCATCATGGTTTTGCCCAAACCCATTGTCATCAATGGTGAGTTTGGACCTGTTTATACAGGGAATTAGGGTGAATTGATGAAAATAATCTGACAGCACTGCCAAAGTGAGTTTCTTTGGAGTGTATATATACACAATATGCACTGCATGTAAACTTTTTGGTATGAGATATCCTTCCACTAACACCGCTGCTTATTGCAACTGCACCCCTATCGTGCCTACAATATACCTTGAATCATTCACATGTACAAGATAATCCTCCCAAATCCTCTGTGTCTTACAAAATATTTACATGAGCTCAGATGGGTTCAGGTAGATATGTTTCCCTGCATGTTAAACGGCTGCTCATCTTTCCTACGTCTCCAGTCAGTGTTGATGGATTCAGATCATGTGAGATGAGCCACACAGCTTCTTTCTTTAGTTACCCAACCTGCTGACTAACACTTGCACTAACACTTCCTGTTTGCACCTTTTCCCCTCCTACAGCATGGAAAAAAGTGGGTTCAGATAGGAGGTCGATGGGTACAAAAGAGAGTAACCTCCATTGAAGAATTTGGGGTATTCTGTTTCTCTTCTTTCACATCTGTTGTTAATGTCATCAAAGTTCATTAACTGTAAAGAGTGTGACTATTTTGGGACAAATGTTTCCATTTTACATTTCAAGGTGATCAAGTTGTGCTGAAATCATGGTGACAGGTGTGGGTTCATACTTGCTGTGGTTTGTCTCCATTTATATTTGGGAATTTATTATATGGGGTGCTAACTTAAAATCATTATTATTTTCATTTGGATATTACTGTAAGGTAGAATGTGCGTCATGGACAGATATTTTGATTCTCCAACTTTGACAATACTTTTTTGGTCTACCATTTGTTTGGACTCATTTTGAAGCTCTTGAAGTAAAATTCGCCTCAGGACAAATATTTGGACTCAAATTTTTACAATTCTTTTCTGATATACCACTTGTGGGGGTTCATTTTAAAGCTCTTGGTGTAACAAAAATTTTCGAAAATCAGAAATTTAATTTTCCTCTATAGAATAACCTAGGGTGGCCATTTGAATTTCAAATACATGTATTGGTGAATCTTGGGTAAGTTGTTTCTCCAGTACCAAAATTTGCACGGTGATCCCCAATTTTTATTCTCGATTTTGAAGGAAAATTGTTGAAAGATTCCTTGAGGAAAGTTTGAGCAAAAGTTCAAGTCTTTCACTTTCGAGGTGCATACTACCTTAAGTAAGGTTTTCACCGCTTATACAGGGTTAGCACGGGGATGGCAGCCATTGTATATTTCAAATGTCGGTAAATATTGTGAAATCTACTTCACTTGTACAAAATTTTGCACAATAAGCTCTGGTTTTTATTCTTGATTTTAAATGGTTTAAAGTTCCACTGTGGAAAATTTGGGCAAAAGTTTTAAAACTTGTCAATTGTGAGGCACATACTACCTTAAATATAAGATATAGTACCCATACTAGTATATACATCCAGTATTCATTCCATTGAGAGGATTTTGAATTCCAAGGGTCCAATGGTAAATCACAAGTAATAACTATTTTATTCTATAGTCATTGTTGTAGTAATAATTGTTATAAAAGTATGTACTTCTAGATTATTATTATTATGTGATAATATCTTTTTGCACAGTAGAGAATTAATTTTAACAAGACTATATATTTCACATGAGAATGTGCATATTTTCAAGTTTTTTTTGATATTTGCACTGAATACTATCGTAATATTTCCACTAAACAAAATATCCCATATTCTCATAGAGAGATGTTAGGACAATTGTTGTTGGACACTGCATGGCACATGTGTCCTTGTTTGTGTGGAGTTTGTACCTGCTATCATAAGTCACCATCCCTTCAAACAACTGCATCATTCACGCTGATTGTCAGTGTGTGTGTGCAATGATAACCCCTAAACCTAGTAGTAACTAAGTGTATACTATGGCTGGTTTAAACCAAGCGACCAGGCTATGCAGGAAACAGAGTTGAACATTTTCAGTCATAGGTATCTACCTATCTCTCTAATTATTGGAGATACGGCCTGCAAGAATGTTTGAAACGGGGTTTGAAACTACCCTGGTGTCTGAATGGTTCTAGTATGTAGAAGTTATGAATGAAATAAGTGCGACTTTATCTCACCATGCATCGTCCACAACATGCAAAAGGTTTGATGTACTTGCCCTGAAGTGGGGGACTTTAATAGTACAACCATTCCTCTTACTGACTCGCTGGCATAAAAAAGCTCCATTAACACATGTTAAACTGTAACTTTCAAAATCTTTGTTGCAGCACCATAAAATGCAGCTTCTTGTTCTGTATCAAGTGGAGGATCATGACAGTACATTTAGGAATGAATCGTTTGCTTGACTCTATGTAAAGTATAATTGGGCAGGCTATGCACAGGTGGTTCTCATTCCACCTGGCCACTGGAATACACCAAATAAAATCTTTCACATCTGGGTACCTTGAGTGTCCAGTCAAAAGTGGCACAGTGATTCTCTAAACATCTTTTTATTTATCATGAACAAATATTTTTCAAAACCAACTAGTGTACAATCGATGGATTTGATTCTATGATTCCATCTGCTTTCTCTTTTGACAGTCAATGTTATCGTTTATCCTTCCAAACATAGATATTGTTCAAAATTAAACATAAATACATGCACCGCAAGTCATAATTTTATCACATTCCTTTGATGCTATGGTAACTTCTGCAAACATTCTGAAAATTCAGTGTTCTCTGATTAAAATCATACTTTCCTGGTATCAGAATGTCTCTAATTGTGATGGAATGAATGCACAAGCAAATCTTGTGAGAAGAAAGTGTAATGTCCATCATGTTTTATGATTTCAATTCAGCAAATTTCTCAGTGCCAGCAGGCAGTGTCTCAGATACCGTATGCTGTGTAAACCTCATAAAACAGATCAGCTGACATCTTTAAGGGCAAATGTCAGATTAGGAAAAAAAAAGGTCATGTGATATTGACAGTCAAAGATCAGATCTTTGTGCAGATGAATGGGCCATTCAGAAAGTCAGCTTTTGAAAAATTGAAAGTGCACGGGATTGGTGAACGTGTGTCAGTTGTATCAGACCACTGCAACTATACCTGTGTATGCCAAAATGATTGCACTTCTGTATTATTGTGGTGATATATTGCCAGAATTTGATGACCTTTACAGTGTCAGTCATAATGTCAGATACTTATGATACTTAGTTGAATAGACAGTTACATAATTATCCAATAAAAACCTGCTTGTGATAAAAATCATGCAAACCTTTAAAAAATTTATGTACCAATGTTACCTTATTATATAAACAATTGTATAAATTACAGTCATAGTGTTGCCATCATCTGAAATGAGACAGAAAAAGGAATCTTTAAATTAAGTTTATGAAGTTCTAAACTACCTGTCTGTATTATGTTATGTTCGGTCAGAGTTAGTCGCGGCTTTCATGTATGAGAGGAAGGGGTAGGGGTAGATGCTTTGTAAACTTCAATGACACAGCATGAAAATACACTGTACCCTTGATAAGGGAGTTCAGAGTCTGACATAAATGCTGTTGTGGCTATTTAGGATGATAAATGGCATATCCAGATTTAGAATGATGTGAATTTTTTATAGTGATCATCAGGTGTACGATGATGTCACCTACTGCATTGAGGGAAGAATAGCATAAAACCTATTGCAGCGGAATGCTGCAGTCTTAGAATGGAGGGGCCTCAATTCAGTAATAATAGTAGAATTGTAAGAGTTGGCATGCAGTGTATACACAAGTACCAATATTATTGGTGACAGGGTATGTTGAAGTTAAAAAGACTGACAGAAACATATTTTACAACGCATTTGAGATGTATTCATTTTCTGAACTGCCTTTTATCATATTAGATATTCAAAAACGCTTTTCATTTAAACCTGATTAAAATCTAAAGTAATGTTTTAAAACATGCATTGAAATTCAGTGTAAACTTGAAGTTGTAAAAGCTTCATACAATTAAAAACTTACAGTATCTGTTCAGAAACTCACAGCAGCTCTTGTATTTTTAGAAAGATGTGCATTTAGCATGGTTTAAATTGCTCAAAATTGTCAAAATGTTTTTTTATTTGCTCAGGAATGGAATTCCTAAGCTTAGGTACCCCAGTGGTTAATGCCCTATCGTACATCTTATTAAAAGAACATGGCACAACAAGATTCTTACAGTGCTATTTGTTACTGAATTACACTTACTGGGTTAATAGTGAACTGGCACAGCCATTGACATATCCTAACTTATCCAAACCCTAACCCTGGTACAAATGTTTGTATTGTATGACAAAAATGATTGATTTGTCAGTGAATTGAAATTTATAGCAAAGGAAACCAGTTTTGACCTTCTGTGTTATGCTAATTTTAAACTCGCCACACAATGCAGTCCAATCCCCTATGACCTCAGCCAACTTGCAGGAAATATTTTTTGACAGGCATGTGCCTGAACATGGCCAAATTGATTCAGTGTGGTAATGTGACAGGTAAGGTCATTATAGCCCAATCAGTCGACAGCATATACATGTAGCCGTACGTCTTCAACTCATATATCATGATAATGCTCGTCTACCATGGGATCAATGGAATTTGGTACATGTCAGGATATGAATCAGGAAAATGGACATTGCTCACATTCGCTCTGGCTGGTACAATGTTGCCTCAAATAGTTCTGCAACCATACCTGTTAAGGGCCAGCAGCTGTAACTTTTGATAATTTTTTATTTTGTACTGTTTTTGTTTTTAATGTCAACTACAGTCTCTTGTTCTATCTCAAAAGCTAATTGAGATAAAAAATGTTCAGCTTGTCAACTCAACTTGTGCATTTGTAGACTGAGCGTTGGTATTGTTGACAAGTGAATTTTGAGCTGGACTAAAACACAATTATAAACAATAACAGCACGGTATTCCACAAGTATAGACGCTGTGTTGACAAGTCAAATAGTGGGTGTTTCAACATTCTTTGGGGAGTAGAACAAGAACTTTAAATTTACATAAAAGCCAAAACAATGAAAAAAATCATCCAAAAAGTACAGCTTGTTGCCCCTTAATCAATCCATTTCACAATGCTTTGCCAGTCATGCATCATCATTTTGCTGTCCCGCTTTCCGATTTCAGGTGGATTCCGTTTTGGAATCAATGCACCTGAACCAGGACCAGCTGGCAGATGTCAAAGGTCGCATGAAGAGTGAGATGATGAAGGGACTTGGGTCGGCCACTAATCCAACTGCAAAGGTGAAAATGTACCCTACCTATGTCAGAGCAACTCCAGATGGGTCAGGTAATAACATCATTTTGTTGTGCAATAAAGGTTGACTTGTGAGATGCATATATTTATATTGTATGATACGTACTGAACAACTAAATGTCATATCTATGAGTATTGAAGCTGCCAAACCAAAAGCTGATAGTTCCTCCCTGGCATTGTGTACAGTAATGAAAAGCACAATGTTACTTTGTTAGAAAAGTTCACTTTGAAAAGTTTATGCGATTTGTTTGTGTGTGTGTATGTGGGGGATATTGTGCATATGTGTATAAGTCTATGTGTGTGCATGCACAAAGGGACAATGCATGTGTGTGATGTACACATGCACAGCAAAAACCATGTAGATTTAAAGCTATGCTCACTTTTCATTAATAATTATTCATCAATAATTCATCAATACATACAGATAGCTTTGGTATCAGTCAATCTTGAATTGGCTGCAGTAATCCATTAGTTTTCAACTGAAGCAAATGATCTTTGTTGTGACGCAGTATTTCTCACAACATTTTTGTTTCAGAGAAAGGAGACTTCCTTGCCCTTGACCTTGGTGGCAGTAACTTCCGTGTTCTTCTCATCAAACTGAATGGCGACCAAGTGGAGCAACAGAGTGAAGTTTACAAATTGACCGATGACCTCATGAAAGGAACAGGGGAGCATGTGAGTCTAATCTAATCAAGGATTTCATGATTTGCTCTTTTTCATGATTTCGGATTTTGGATCACAAAATATGCAGTTGCATTTCAAAAGTCATGCATTTCTTGACAAACTTCCATTTTCTCACCCAACTTATGACAAGATATCAGGAAACAGATCTGTATAGAATCTGAATAGCATTACGTAAATGTACATGGTCTCACTTTTGTTCAATAAATATAAATTCAGACGAATGTTTGCCTTTTTATGGAAATCTGCTATTACAGAACAAGAGTGGGGTTATGACTAGCCTTTCTTAGAATTATATACCAGTATTGTCACAGAATGAGCTCAAGCCAATAATTGTATCAGTGTGAGTTGATGGCTAAAATGTCTTTCTGATTTGTAAATGTTTTTTCCCAAGCTTAACTGAGTCACACTAACTGAGAAAAGTTTCATCTCCACCTGATTATGATTTACCCTCCAATTCTACAAGCAGGATTAAATTTTGCACTGCAATTTTCAAGAAGCAGTGTAACAGCCAAAACACAGAACCTGACACTCTTTGAACGTCTGCTTGCTTACCTCAAGAGGGCGCTGTCACACCTGAAATATTAGCAGTCGTAGGGCTATCTCCCATGCGGTGAATATGTCTGCATGTATGCATGTAGCGGCAAAGTCCCTGCAGTTTTCACAATCTCTTGTGCTTTGCTTTTTTTTAAACAAAGTGCATTGTGCTTTGCTCTACAGTTGTTTGACTACATCGCTGAATGTCTGGCTAACTTTGTGAAGGACCATGAACTTGAAGGACAGAAACTCCCTCTTGGATTTACCTTCTCTTTTCCATGCAAACAGCAAGGCTTGGCTTCAGGTAGGTCTGCTTACATGTACAGTCAAGCTTGGTGGTGGTGTTGGTGGTGGTGGTGGTGGTGGTGTTAAACTTTTTTCACTTTTTCACCAAAAAAATTTGACATTACCAAACAGTTTTTAGCTACTATAGACTTTAGTCTATAGAAGCTATTGGGATGGGTATCCGTCAAGTGTCCGTCGTCAGTCTGTATACATGTATGTATGTATGTATGTATGTATGTATGTCCGTTTGTGAGGCGTCCGTCCACTCAAATATCTTGAGAACCGCAGTACTTACTGATTTGATATTTGTTGTGTAGATGAAAAATATGATTTTGAGAAACTGTTTTTTTTTAAATTTTTGATATTGTTGAAAATATGCAAATTAATGCCCAAAAAGGTGTTTTTGGTAAAAAATCTTCTTCTTCATAACCGCTGGTCAGACAGCTTTGTTATTTGGTATACAGGTCCCTAGGGATAACCCAACTTAGATTTGTCATGTTCAAATTGTGATGAAATATGCAAATGTGTATTTTTAAGGTATTTTTTTGTCATTTTTGGTCAAAGTTTGACTTACATTGTATGTTATTCTTGTACTGTATAAACCCTATCAATTCACCCTGAAAAAAATAATTAATATGATTTTGAATAATTGAATTAATTAGGAAATCATCAATGCCAAAATAATTTTAGTGTGGAATTATCAGAAAGTTCACCTTTTTTGAAAGTTCATAGTGAATTGAGGATTAAAACATGTAAAGGCAACTTTCCTGAATCCCAACTTTGTTATATTCTGAACCACCATTTATGTTATCTAAAAGAAATTGCTCATAATAGTTTGTCATGATAGGTTGGTCAAATAAATAGAGATAGAGAAAGTTCTAATTTCCATTTATGTTGACTTGGTAAGGATAAAATAAGATTACTTTTTGAGGAAAAAAATAGAGTGGTCAATTAAAAGAGTGGTCAAAGTGATAGGGTTTTTATCGTAAAGCTGGGCTGTAAGATTCCTCATGTGCTATTTATAGCAATTATGCAATCTGTGTAAACAGTGCAATGAAAGTGTAACATGATTCCTTATAATGCTTTTGATGACCTTGAACTTCTTAAGTTTCAAACATTTGTCTCTTCAGTGTGCTTTTTCTGAGTACGTACAGTCTCAACTTATTCAACAGAACTTACTTACAATGTTAATTTGAAAGTTAAAATGTGCTTGGTTAATAGGATGAAAATACTGATATTAAAGATAACCAGCTCAGATTCTTTATAACCTGACAGATGTGCTGTTTTTTATGACGTAAATCTTGATTTAAGCAAGTCTTGTTTACTTTAATTAGAATGTAATTAACTCTCGTTTATTTGCTATTATAGACTAATATAGTCTGATGAAATATGCAAATCTGTATTTTAGGGAAGTTTTTTCCATTTTTGGTCAGGCCATCCTGAAATGAGCTATCAAAGATATCCACCTTCTTCATCAATACATGTGTCACAAAAGGTTATTCTCTATATAACACAGCAGAGCTCTGTCAACTGTTGAGTCACTTGTTTTTTCAAAAACCGCTGGTCAGACAGCTTTAATATTTGATTTACATGTCCCTAGGATGACCTTAGTGAGATAGTTTCATACAGTCAGGAAATACTTAATTTTGTATCCATGTCTATAGTAGCTTCAGGGACTTTGGCCCTATGTTTTAGAGGTAGAGTTGGACCTGTTCAAAGCTCTGGCAATAATTGTGCTCACTTTCATTCATATACCAGTAAGGCTCATAGCAGTTGGAAAGTAATTCTATGGTTAAGTACATGTCGCTTGATGTGTTGAAAGGACAAATGCACATTGAAAATTCCGTCAAATGTCAGTACAGGGATACATAATTTTTTTATGACAATCCAAACAAGGTATTTGACTTTTGTTGAAATGTGCAACTTCCCTTCACACTACTATTGTTTAAAAAAAATATATTCAAACCCTGAATACACTAGTGTGCATGGCCAAGATTTTAGGGAAGCTATTACGTGTAGGATGCTGGTGATACGGTAGTTTTGATGATGATAATTTTATTCAGTAATAGAGGCCTCGGCTTATTTACAATACAGTACAAAAAATAAGAAATAAGTTTCGACACAGTGAGGCGAAATATGCATAAAACTAAACAACATGAAATTTACAGCGGTCGTTTCTGATTGACTTTTCTCTTGACTTCAAAGCGTAAAATATAAACTTAGATAAATTAATTAAAGTATTTGGGTTCTTTGATGATAAAAGAATTGAAAATTTGCTATATGATAGTTTTGAGCAAGGCTTTATACTAAATGTAGTATTTATATCTGTTTAAAACACTGCCAAAGGCAACATTATTTGATTCAATTACGAGGTGGAAGTTGTTAAAATGTAATCTTGATCCCTCAAGTGTTTTGAGAATTACTGATGATAATGAAGAGATCTTGTCAAAAGCATATCATTAAGATGACAAAGAACGGCATTAGGAATCATGTGTGGATTCTGAGCAATGAGCATATAGAATTTCACTCTAATGTTGAATTTCTCGAACAAATCTCAATCGTAATTTTCTTTTGGTTTTCTTGATGTGCTCAACAGCGACTCTGACCACTTGGACCAAAGGTTTCACAGCATCAGGTGTGGTCGGTGAGGATGTCTGTAAACTGCTTTATCAAGCTGTTGCCAGAAGAGGGGTAAGCTTGCCAAGTTTATTTTTCACATTGAGTTGTCATCGCACCCAGATTTTCCAGTTTTGTTGTGCCTAGGTTTGAAGTTCTCTGTAGTTGTAATTCACTGTCATTTATGGCCTGATTTTGTCTTGAAGGGATACTGAACACAGACAACACTGTGCATGTATGTACAATGATCTGGTAGATACATGTATTGTAAAACACCAGATAAGTCAGAGTTTGTACTGAGAGACAGTTGTCATACATGTAATAATGTGTAATTTCCCTATTTTCACATTTTTCTCCTGTCCATTTGCCTCTTTGACAAACTAAACACTTCAGTGCATATTGAAATCGTTGAGCAGTAACTTGGTATCTTATACCTCCACTAACTCCCGCATCGGATGTATTTCTCAGTATATGTATTTTTGCTCTACTCGTAAAGCATAGTTTCTATCTCTACTTCAAAAACTATTTGAAGTACTTGATGTTTAAATGGTCCAACCAACTGTATTTGTGTCTTTAATAGTGAGCCAACATTGATGCTATCAGTAATATTACATATTGCATATTAACCTGTTGAGTGCTGTAAATTTTCCTTCTACAATGTGTAGTGCAAAATTTTAGCAATTTTATGAATTTTTTGTATTTTTTATACAGTTTTGGATCAAAGGGCCATCACTTTTCATTGTCTACACTATTTGATCAAAATTTCAGAAAAATAAAAAAAATTGCTTGGATACATTTTATAAAGGCAGTAAAAATTGACTTTGGTGCCAAAGTGGTAATATCATAATAACGTAATTACATAATGCGTTTGCAAAGATAATGCAGTGTATTTCAACAAAATACAGGTGGAAGAAGAATTATATGTAGTTGTTTTATTGAAGAAAAGCATTGAAAATATCGAAATTTAACACTATATTCTGCCTGATCTCAATTTTCATGCTTGTTTCCATTCATAGGATGTTGAGTTGGATGTCATCGCTGTTGTCAATGACACAACAGGAACACTCATGTATGTGCTCACCAAAATCGTGAATGCATGGCAGGGCTGATCCTTGGTGAGTTCTTTCGTATGTAGTCACTGAGCTTAGCAGGACTTTTTGATCAAAGATTCAAATGAATCTATGGGAAAAGTCTTCAAAAAAAAATTGATGTGTAGTGATCTGACAGTATCTTTAGGCCTCTAAGTGATTAGAGAGTGGTAAACTTTAATTAAAGCCCATTGGTTGTGCCTTTTGCATTTTTGTGATGGGATGGTTTGAAATAAAATACAGCTTTGTAAAAATTTTTGTAAGAAATTCTTACCCAATTGTGATATTTTTCAAAAATTTTGCATCAAGCTTGCAGCCGAGATTTTTAACAACTAAATGATTTTTGAATTACAAATCACGTGGGGCTGTTGTGAGTGAGTACACAAATATTGTTAACAATCAGTCGACAAAATCCCTCATGAAGGAATGTAGTGGTAACATTCTCGAAGAAAATATATACTACTACCTGAATACATGGGTTTATGTGTCCAAAAGCAGCTGTGACAATTTGCCTAGCGCCAGGATGGCAAATTGTCTCCTGCTGCAAAGGCACATAAACCCATGTATTTAGGCAATAATATTTTTATTACATGCCTCTTTACAGTTAACGCATATGACATTTAGTTACACGCAGGGCATTCTCAAACATTTTTCATTATTCGTTGACCAGTATCAAACAGATTTTAACGAAAGTCAAAATAGCAGTGTGCACATGGATATTTTACATCTAGTGTTAAGCGTCCCTTGACATTGAAAATGTCAAAGGGCTTCACCGGACTGAGTAATTATTGAAACCGGTCAGCACATTATTCACACGGTCTGCTAACTCAATGGATGTTCCCATTCAAATCAATGCACTGATTTGCACTCACATCGAGGCAAATAATAATAGGGCTGAATAACACAAATCAAAAACACTGCACAAAGATTGGATGGTGTTTTCTCATAAGCAAAAATGCAAAAACTGACATAGCTAACAGGGCTCAAAGTCCACAATCCCAGGAAGAAGCAAATTCAATTCTTGCAGGAGGACATTAAAAGTACAATAATTCATATGAATGTTTCACATTTATGTAGGTACTGGTACCAATATGTGTTACATCGAGAAACTAGAAAACGTTGAATTGTGGGATGGTGACACAAACCCCCCTAAGCAGGTGTTAATTAACATGGAGTGGGGTGCCTTTGGTGATGATGGCGTGTTGAATGATATAAGAACAGAATATGATGAGGATATGGATAAAAATTCATTTAATCCTGGAAAGCAAAAGTAAGTCTTCAAACTCCTCCACCACTCCCCCCCCCCCCCCCTCCCCCCCCCCAAAAAAAAACAGGATAAATCACACAGAACATAGCATCTTAAGCTGTCTCACAATTTTGTAATGTACTTCATATGAAACACTCATTTTCTGAAATGCAAGTGGCCGCTCTCAAGTCTTTGGCAAAGCTCATTTGACACTGAATAACAATTCAATAACAAAGCATCAGTGATGTAATCCCTGTAGTCAAAACTGCTGCAAGATTTCATGATAGGCAACGCAAAAACTCTCCCTCTTCCGTCACGTGATATGTGTGTGCATGGAATTTTTTATTGTAGTGATCTCCTGCAAATTTGAAAATTGCAGTCTCAATTCGTATATGTTGTACTCAGAGTACACCTCATCAATAGGTATGTTTTCTCCAAGTTAAACCCTTAGGAATGTAGCAAATGTTATCTAATCTGTGTGTTTTTATTTCCTGTCTTCCAAGATATGAGAAGATGATTTCTGGGATGTATCTCGGTGAACTGGTCAGGCTGATTCTTTTGAAGTTAGCTGATAATAATCTGATATTTGAGGGTAAAACCACCGATGCCTTGAAAACAGCCTGGAAATTTGAAACCGCCTACCTCTCACAAATTGAAGGGTAAGTTGTGCCTACATTTTTTTATCCCCCTTTTCCACCCTTACTTTCATACATCTGTATCTCTTACGCTGATGAGTACCCGCCTGAACACTCGCTGAGTCTGTTTCATTGTCGGGCACACGTACTTGTGCACACACACATTGCTGTGTGAAAGGAGATAGAATGGGACCTTGCTCACTGGATAAAACTATAATATCACTCTATAATTGGAAAAAATGCTGCCACTGCAGATTGCTGTATTTTATTGATGTGTCTAAAAATATCATTATTGAATAATAGTTGTGTGAGTAAAACACACAGAGCCATGTTTACTTATGGTTTTGCAAAAATCATTTGTTGCCAGTGAATATAAGCCCATGTATCGTGTTAAATCATAATATGTGATAAACTGTGATTTTGTCAAAATTCACACTTACAGCCTGTGTTTGGAGAGACACACATGACAATAGTATATATTGTGTATAAGCAGAATAATTGTATAGTATAAATAATTTTGTATCATTTTGATGGTCATCCTCACAGCGATAACTCTGCAAATTACAAAGAGTGTACCAAGATCTTGCAAGACCTTGGACTCAAGCCATCACAGCAAGATTGTAAAATTGTGAAGACGGTGTGTGAGGCGGTTTCGGTGCGCGCGGCCAAGCTTGCCGCCGCTGGCACCGCTGCCGTGGCATGTCAACTGGGGAAGCCAGAGGTGGTGGTCGGTGTGGATGGGTCTCTCTACAAGAAACACCCCAAATTCCACAGTCTGATGACAGCCGCTATCAGACAGCTTGCACCTGATGTCAAAGTATGCTTTGAATTGTCGGAAGATGGCAGCGGTAAGGGCGCAGCACTTGTCGCCGCTGTAGCTGTACGTATCGCTGCTGGACAAAAATAGACTTCATGTATTTTAGCCAAAGCTGAAACAAAACCAGCATGAATAGGGCAGGGAAAACACAAAAATGTTTACAAACTTTCTGTTAGAGCAGCAATTGCACCACATCTGTACCTTTCTAGAGATTTTGATTCACAACTGACATAGTTCATTTGTCTTCCAAGCTGTATGGCTGTAAATGACACGAGACTTATTATTTTAATTATGTACATTCTAGAGCCCTAACAAAGTTGACTTTATACTGTTTTTAGTGACAAGTCTTGCCAGTCTCTTGTCAGTTGGTGATATAGGAACTAACAAACCACAGCCATAATCTGATGCTAGTGATTTATGAAAAGAGTATCATGATCATATTTGACATAATGGAGGGTTGTCATTGACACAATACTGTAAAATTCATAATTGCAACCTTGCCGAATGCAGCAGCACTCAAACTATCAAAACCTTGCATCAAATGTTTGCAACATTGCAACTCTGAAATACATGTAGTTCTCTTTCATCCATGGAGACAGGCTCTTACAGTCGCTACATAGGGACTTCAGGGAACTGACAAAGAGATGCACCTTGAATTGTTCCGGTTGATAGGCATGAAAGTATTACATTTTAGAGTGTTGCATGAATTTAGAGAATGTCACCCCTGCTCCAGGTACATCGAACCATGCTTATAATAGAAAATGATCGCGCCAGCGGCTTACTGACTACGCATGCGCATATTCATAATATACTATGCGAGTAACCGGAAGTGTACCCTTCTTTCATGGGCGCCGCCATGTTTTTTTTTGAGTAGGGCCTACTCGTAAATAAACAAATACGAAACAAATTACTATTATATAACATGCCATTTATAAAATATACCTCTTTTATTAGCCAGTAAATGTTATTATGCACGTTGTCGCTGATATAAAATATCGTTAATATAGATAAAGGGAGAAAACTGTCGTGTATATGAACGGGGGCATACGCAAAGAATGCTGGGATTGAATTTTAGAAAAGCGCCCCCTGTGTCAATAATTAGATTCAAAAATTGCCAGTTTTTAGACGGAACGCTATAGTTTTCAGCTTGCAAGTGGAAGGTGGGCAGTACGGTTACCATCTCAATGATAATGATTGCATAATACGTCCCTTGTTTGACGCAATAGGCTGTTATCATTGTAAAAATTGCCAATTTTTGTCCAAAATTTTTACACGTTACAGAAAATGTATACCTGCACTGCTGCAGGGTTTGACGTCGTGTACGTATGTGAACTGCTTTCATCAGAGGGAAACTGGGCATAGTTGTCATATAAACGTTTATGAAGTAACAATTAATTACATTTTATCATGAATCAATACAAATAACATTGCCAATCTTAACCCCTGGCGCGACACCAAGGGCTGAGCCCTATATTATATTAGAAAATGATGGTGGTAGACCAAAGTTTGTTCCAGAAGGGGTAACCCATACTTCATCAAGATGTAGTATGGCTCAGTTATTTTCTATGGCATTGTCAGAACACAGTCACTCAAAAAGGGGAATTGGGGAAGAGCACAGATCATGGTTTTAGTATGTTAAAAATTTGTGATGATATATATTTCAAATTTGAAAAAAAACAGCCAGTTTGCTGCTGTAATGTATTACAATTTATTCTCTTCTGTAATTTTATTCAGTTTCTGGTATTTTCTGCTTTCTGCTATCAAAAACATTGACTACTTGTAAAAAATTTTTTTTCATATCTTTAATCTGTCATGTCATGATATTCCAAAGTTTGTAATCCCTGTGGAGGGTGTTCAACTCAATGACTTCATATTGTAGCGTCACTATCATCAGAAATGAAGCACAACATGTAAGTTCTCATGACGACATGTCTAAATCATGACTATCTATCATATTGTTATTCATATCTACGATTTTCATGACAACAAGGGCATTCGATACCATGGTAACCATCAAACAATATTCCATTATTGCACATTCCAGATCAGATCAACCTTTAAAAGTCATTTGTAATACCTGATACGAAAGTATCTTGTACATGTACTTCTTGGATTAGACTCCCAGCCCCTCATTGGCTATGTAGCATGACCTTATCTTTCTTAAGTGCGCCCTCAAACAGCTCAGTGTAGGATAGCCTGGCTTGGTGAGTGAGCAAAGCAGATGTGCTTTGCCATGCAATGCCTGAAGGAGCATCAATGTGAGACAGATATTAAGAGCTGCATAGTTAACGAAGGGCCATTATAGTAAAATTTTGCTATAAAAGTGCTGCCGTAGGCCTCACCTTCCTGGTCTGTTGAGGTAACATCAAGCTGCATTGCTAATAAGGTGATACAAAGGATTCTAAACATGCATCGGTCATCAATGATGTTGAGTGCAGTCACTCCAACAGCTCTTTCAGGGAATACCTTGATGTGTATTGACAAATCTCTTTGGGGTTTTCGTGTAATTATCTCATCATTGTACACATACCTTTTCTTGCCAGACTTTCTTTTAGGCCCGTCTTACCTGAAACCATTTTAATCAAGAGGCTTACCATAAAGGAAGCACATGAAGGGGTTAAAGTTAGAGCTTGTTTAACATATACAGTGTACAGGTATCCTACGTAAAAGGGAGAAGGTTGAAGAAGAGGCCCTGAAGAAGTCTTTCCTATTTTCCAAATTTGTACAAATATGCAACTTACAAACAACGTGCTAAAGTGCTGAGCAATGTGCAGAGAGACATCACACTCTCAGCAAAGGATTCAGAGATATTATGCAAGGACCTTTAATGTCAAAAATTAAAGAGAGTTATTTTAGCTTTAGTTTATGCCAACTATGATACCCAGGCAAGATAAATCATTAAACACGTTCTATTAATGTTCCCGTAATATTTTCTTTTCAATGTTGTGCCTCACTTATTTGCTTTAATGATCATTTCGTATGATACATGAATTGAAAAATCTTCAGTTATGAAATACTGAACTACCCGTCTCCCCCCCCCCCCCCCCCCCTTACACACATACGGACCATACGGAAAGTGGAAAGAACACCTGTATCCCAAGGTGATCTCTAGAGGGCGCTATTTCAAATTAAGCCGCCCTTGCTCTGCTTCGTCATTGACCGAAACCGGTGCGACTCCGACACTAGCAGTGACCAGTAAATTATTAATGATTAATAATATTAATAGTTGCATGATCCCTACGCCTGTCTTATAATACACATAGTCGAAGGTCAAGTTAAACCTTTATCACATGTATCAGGGAAGTTAATAAATGTTAATGAATTCATTGTTTCAAGTTTTGCCTAAGTTTTGTCACTATCTTTGTATCAATTTCTTTGCATCTTTTTTGTACACTTGGAAGTTTGGAATTATGAAATTTTCGCTACAAATACAATCTTAATATCTTACGAATGGTTGTCAAATTACCAACGAAGAACTGCTTGATTTTTTTTCCTACAACTTCACATCAATTCCACAGCTGTTGTAATCGTAACTGCACAGCCAACTTGAGTAACGAGCAAACCAATCGACAATGAATTTCAGAGTAAAGCACAGTCAACTTTTCTACATTAAAGTATTGCAAAATTTCTTGTAAGACAGAGATTGGCGTATTTATCATGTTTGGCGGTTGTTCATTCCCAAGCAATGGCATGAAATGCCACCGGCTGTCTGTATTGTGATCGAATACTCCGTACCGTGAGTTAAATAATAAAGAAAAAGGTGGTCTATATTATCCTAGTTAGTCAAGTGTGTTTGGTTATGTGGGTTTTTTGGTTTGTTTGTTTCCTGATGTGTTGCCGAAAGACCGAAGTGTCGTATAACTTATCACAAGTTCAGTTTGCTGAATGTAGAAAGATCGAAGTTGGGAGTCTTTGTGTCAATAGTGCAGCTGGTTTTAGAGTGACACAGATCTCCAGTCCGACCAAGAATAATTCCAACAAGACTACCACATCGTACGCCGGCCAAATATATTCAGCATACTGCATGTCATCCTGTGCGCATTTCACTGTATCTTGATGGTGAAACGTTGAATATTGTCACAGTTTCTGCCAGTAGATACCGTAATTCATGTAATTGTTGTTTTGTGAACCAAAAGTATCGAATAAGACAAACATTAACAGATTGATGAAATCAGAACTACTCACCAAACTGCTAGACGGGAAATCTGCGAAAGCGCCCAGAGTTCTGTTGTCAAATTGAAGATATGTTGCACATTACACATGTTGTGCTCAAAATCAGGCGT
The DNA here is from genome assembly GCF_041260155.1 of Ptychodera flava. Lineage (NCBI taxonomy): Eukaryota > Metazoa > Hemichordata > Enteropneusta > Ptychoderidae > Ptychodera > Ptychodera flava. The sequence continues at coordinate 11,672,365 of NC_091947.1, forward strand.
TTGCAAATATTCATTCTATTTTCATTAATTTGCTAACTCAAGATTAAAATATTGGTTTGGTTCACCTTAAATTTAGCATGACAAGCAGTTGTAAGTTGGGTGAGAAAGAAGACTTAGTGTGAATTATATGCAAATCAACAGATGTCCTTGTATCATTTTTCTCCAGTTTTCAACATTCAAAAAAATTTGACTCCACTCTGGCTGAGTTAAATTTTGTTTAATTTTAGCATTTCATTCTTCAAATACTACATAACAAAACAATCACGATTTTGTTTGGCAATAAAGTTCTTAAATTTAATTTAATAAGAGTCATTTCCATCTGCTTATCGGGATTTTAATCATCTTTTGGATGTCAGACTTTTAACCATTAATGAACGAGAATAAATAATGAAAAACAAAATTGTATTTTTTTCTGCATATACTCTCGTTTCAAATGAAATATCAAATTTCATAAGTAGTGTCAAGATTTTGACTTAATCTTTATCATTGATACAAATACTGAGGTTTTCTATCCCGTACATGTACCCCTTCATCCATATTAAACTATTGCATAAGAAACTTGATATTCTATGATTTCTGAGAATACATAGTATGAAAGGGTGTTCATCTTTGATACGAAATTTTACGTTAAAAAAGTGTGTTGGTGAAAGCATAGATCATCGACGAGAAAAACTCTTTTCTCGAGGGTCTAGTACAACGCCAACTTAATTTTTCTGTGAGTAACTTCTTCGTTTACTTAGATGACGGTCTTAGATGACATCGATCCACCAATTGGGGTCATGTAATGGACTTTTTATATCTCCATTATAAAGTCCAACGGGAAATATGTATAACGGTCCGCAGTCTAATAATCAGTATCTGTAGGCTACCCATTTCGTCTAGTATATCAACTGACAACCGTGATAAAGCTGTTATCTCTCAGATTCCGCCCTTATGTAATTAGTAACTGTCGACGTGGCTTTACACGTGTATGACACTACACCTGTAGTATCGCGTTCAGTGATTAAAATTTTGGTGTTGGCATACCGAGTTACAATTTATGCAAATCAGTGTCAGATGACATGCAGTAAATGTGTACCTGGGAGTGTTGATTCATAAGGCGATAGTCAGGGAGCATTCACTTGCTATGGCTGGGTGGGGCTGGAAAATTTAAAATGACAAATTTAAAATCAGTGAACCTCCCTACTAACGTTTCAACAGGGGTCATGAAAATAGCTGATCACACAGGTCTACTGAGGGCCAGGGAGAAGTGGAGAAAGAACTTAAAGAGGCACTCCCACTTGGTAACATTTTTAAAACACATTTTTTTAATGCCAACGGTCGATATTTGATGTGGCGACTCCGCGCGGATCGCGAGATATCGATAAAACCTGTCATTTCCCGAGCGTATTTTTCACATCCCGAAGTTTTATGATCGTTCCTGGTTATGACCCGAAATCCCCCGAAAGTGTGTTGTTGTGCTGATTGACAATATTCTAAGGAGTCCAAAACGTTCGAATGACGCAATTAATTTACCTCCTACTGCGATGACTTTATATACATCATTATCAATGCCTTTACCTCTGGTAATTCTTTTTTAAAACTTCTCCTTAGTTTTTGTCGTTTTCATTATTCTCAATCAGTTGTATTTAATTTTTAAACAATACCACATAGATATCAGTTTTTACGTGTAAAATATTAGTTGCCTCTAATGACTACATTTTGTCGTCTGCCACACAGTTACGCGTGGTTCGATACATAGCGGCCGCCGCGTGTGGTATGCGCGCATACCACGCGGCGGCCACTATGCATACTATCACAGAGTATCATAGACAGAGTGGCAACACTTGCATGCCTTTTGTTCCATGGTCGTCTCGGTAGACTATTGGCTTTTCATATTAAAATGAGCTTCAAAGGTGTTAAACTTTTTGGAGGCTTTGTTTGTGGTTGATAATTAACCGAGATTATGCGAAACATACGACGAGATGGCATCGTACTGCCAGTCGCGTAGCAACCATAGTTACTTTGTGAGCTCTCAGGCCAGAAACACTGCTTCACGCCAATCAAAACATAACACGCCAGCAGTTTCATAAACATGTCCTTTCTGGACGCACGTGTAAAAGACTGTATGACTGACCGTAAACCATTGAGTAAAACCAGACAGTATCGATAAAAGACTTTCAAATTTGGTTCAAACACACTCATTATATATTCATAAAAATATGAGAGGAATTTTTAAACGGTAAAACCACTTTCCTGAAGCTCAAAACACTCCCGTTTTTGCCAGCACATCAATTCCGATCAGCACCACACGACAACAACAACACAAACTTTGTCGAACATACTTTCCCTTAACAATTGGTGAAAATCCGAAAATTACGAAGGGTGCATGGTCGGCACTCTTCGGAAAAGAGAGCCAAGAGCTTCGTGAGGCGAGGCAAACACAGATTGCTTACGTAACCGCTTCACGCCTTAAACAATAGGTGTTGCCACTCTGTCTATGATACTCTGTGATACTATGTATCAACCGCACCTATCTGTGCTAGTCACCTATGCGAATTCTTGTGGAATCAGCAAACTTTGTTTTTCGTTTTTTTTGCCGAGTCAGTAGTCCTCGGCTTTCTCCCATGGGATATGACCGCTCACCGACGCGAGTGGTACTACTGTGGCGTACAGCAGCATCAGCGTAGACTCGTACTCCATAGCTTAGTTGACAATGGCCCCAATGCCGAACGTTCTATATTCGGAAGCTGAATTTAGGTGGGCCACCGGAATTCAAACTTTAACTTTTGAGGATATGTTTTTATCGATATCTCGCGATCCGCGCGCAGTCGCCATGTCAAATATCGACCGTTGGCATTAAAAAAATGTGTTTTAAAAATGTTACCAAGTGGGAGTGCCTCTTTAACATTGCTCAGGAAGCCATATATTCCAAAATGACCTCTGGATATGAGGGGAACATCTAGCCCGCGGCATCATTTTAAGAGAGTTACAATACAAACATATTCTTTATATATTTTCTATTCATATTTCCTATTCATAACATTCAATGTTAATACAAGTTGATAATAACAGACAAAGTTATCGATGCTTTTGATTAATATTTGGCTGTTTCTCTTGCCCGAGATAAGTTTTATGCGTTCTGTTTTAATAGCAGCTAGACAACAATAGTAGAGATACCTACAGCAAAAACTGAATTTGCAAAAGCTCTTTGTTTGAACTTACAGCTTAAACTTTACTTATAGTTTGCAATACTTCAGTCAACCCATGCAAGGAACATGTCATTTCCACTATGCTGATAACAACGTTACTGTGTATAGACTTGGAAAGACACGCAGTGTAAGACAAAAAACACATGTATAAATGAAGATTTTGTACAAGTGACATTAAAGGATGAAAACACCTGAAGAGTCACCGTTGAAAATCAAGTGACACCCTCAGCCTCTACGCAGTGGGTATAAAGCTCACCCCTCTGCACTTTTGAAGTTTTCGAATTTCCGGATGTGCAATTGTACCGGCCCCTGGATGTGCAGTTGTACCCTGGCGACTAGATATGAACGCTTCCTAAAAAAAATTAATCTCGCTAGCAATATTTGATTTGCATTTGATATAAATGCATGAATGGGCAGGTAAAGTTATTGTAATGGATATATCAGGTGTATCATATAAACGTGCGTTATTGTATGATACTCAACTCGTACTCTTGTCGAAATTTGCACGTTATGGTGTTTCTTTCCAATTCCACTCACATGCCACACACCATTCGCTACTCGCCTAATCTGCCATACACCACAGTCCTTCTACCACACAGTCTTCATCATTCTGCCTCACCAGTGACGTAGCGCGGGTGGTGCGTACGTCACTGGGCGAGAAAGCAATGTAAGTAGTATACTAGTTATACCAAAATTCAAAGGAAAACGTGCTTGCTGAAATTTGTAAAATGAATGTACTAGACTTACGATGTGATACGAGTGGTGATGGGAGAAAGTCGGCGGTGAAGGCTTTCATACGCTTTTCCATGCGTACAAATTTCACACCAGTAATCCAGGTGCTGAGAAATCGTTTTCGGTCACTGACTCCACATTCAAAAACCAACGCTTGCATAAGGTGTACGTGTCCAAGTTAAAGATTTACCATTCCATGTTTAAATTGTTGACCTTTCAAGACAGATCTCATAGTGAACCACCAATACCCGCACTCCACAACGCCAAGTTCAGTTTTATTAACATGGCTAATAATCCGGCTGTCACGGTAAGAATATTGGTATAACTATATCCAGTTTCTCATGCGCAATCCATCGGTTTGTTCTTCGTCATTTCCCATGTAAGTGTCTGTCAACAAAGGTCATAAATGACAGCGACATTTTGTCCTATCCCGAATGATAAACCACACTCTACAAGCATCAACAATCCTGACTATTATCTCCAGATTGTTATCTACAGCGTCTTCAAGAAATAATCTCTACAGCGCCCATAGAACTCGGCGTCTGCAGTCTGTCGTAACGGTTGAGACACAGTTGCACAGTGCAGATGAGATTTAGAAAGGAAACTCAACTTAATATTTGAACGAAAGAAACCTTCCTGCTTACTAAAACTGGATCAATTTGCTGATAAATTTGTTGATGCCCTGAACTTATTTACGGATAGATCTCCGAAACTGTTTATAATATTTGAACACCGGGTTTCGACACATCGCATGTTACTTGAACGGCCCATCATATGCCAGAATTGATCGTGGCGTCTGAAAAATTAGTCTTGTAGTTTTTGGATGCAGACCGTGATGTTGGGCATTGCTTTGTAGAAATCGCAAACATTCGATAGAAACATCAGAAATTACTTAAAATGGTACTCTGGTACCATTAAGGCATGGCACTTACCATGGGGTAGCTAGTGTAGTGTCGGCCAATTCCATGGTTTGCAAGGAGAAATGAAAGAAAACATCTTTTTGATACTCTCATTTTCCCGAAAATTGCAAGAAAGATTTGGAAGTCTCTTTGAAATATATACATCCAAAAAACTCCAGCATTTCGCTAGATTTCGAGATAAATTGGCAATATTTGTTCCTTTTTTTACAAAAGAACCTGCGAAAAAAATGATGACTAGGCAGTTTTTCAGATATCTATTTTTCTGTTGATAAATATGTCATTGTGAACTTTCACTGCGTTGTCAGAAACACGTGTCTTTCTTCATACAATCCAAAAATAATTTGTATAATTTAGAACTCTAAGCTGCAGAAAAAAAAAACAATGCCAAAGTTTTAATCACCTACAACATGTGACTGATTATCACTCATCGCAAATGAAAAGCCGCCTGAGCACGTGTTGTATATCTGTCTGTCTGTCTGTCTTTCTGTATGTATGTATGTATGTATGTATGTATGTATGTATGTATGTATGTATGTATGTATGTATGTATGTATGTATGTATGTATGTATGTATGTATGTATGTATGTATGTATGTATGTATGTATGAAATTTCCCGTGTGCATTTATGAACATGCATGTGTCTCATGATGTGCACATTAGTTTTGACAGTTCTCTGGGGTTTTAGTGAAAATAAAAAGATGAGAATACCCTATCTTATCACGATCTTGTTTAGATATTTTTTCTTACTGATTGTCAAAATTGTAATCAAGCATGCATAAGATAGCAAATTATACCGCCTGTGATAAAGTCAACTCAAAATCTTGATATGCTAGGAAAATGGTGCAAAAGATCAAAGTAGGTTAAATTACAAAAATGCGAATATGCAAAAATTTTCGTCGTTTTTCAAACTTTCGTAAAGCGGCAACTTACTTACTCAATTAACTTTTATTTAGTTATTTATTTATTTATTTATATATTTATTTATTTATTTATTTATTCCCTCATTGTGAGTGACAGGTAGATACCATATTGGAGCCTTTTCGGCTGACATTTGAAAACTACAAAGACGTCAAACAGAGGTTATACAAGGAATTATTCAGGGGACTTGCCAAAGATACTAACCCTACTGCTACTGTTAAAATGCTACCAACACATGTAAGGAGTGTACCGACTGGAACAGGTATGAAGTGTGTGGATCTACATTTTTAAATCAGGGGACTCACTCATAATGTTTTACTTTGGTTCATGCAATACATATGTACTTATTTCATCGGGGAAATATTTTGTTTTGTAGTCTAGATGATGTGAAGTTGTTCACAGCGTAGGCTGTCATGTCGACCGTGTAGCGACGACGACGATGATGATGATGATGATGTTGGTGATGATGATGATGATGATGGTGGTGGTGGTGGTGGTGGTGGTGGTGGTGGTGATGATGATGATGATGATGCAACGAATTGTACGGCAGGTACACTGATGCCATATTAGAAATCTAATTCTCTGTCATTATTTTGAAATTCAGAGAGTGGGGATTACATAGCCTTGGACTTGGGTGGTAGTAATTTCCGCGTACTTAATCTACGTCTTCATAACGGCAGCAAGGTGGAAACCTGTAATCGTAGTTATAGATTAACCAATGAAGTTATGCGAGGTACAGGTGAACAGGTAGGCAATTTCTCTTCAAATACAATACATACATACATACATACATACATACATACATACATACATACATACATACATACATACATATGTATAAATATAAACAAAGGCAGGACGATAAATAAGGAGAAATAATCAAAATTGCACAACGAACCATATTTTATTAATATCAATGTCCTGCGTATGACATTTCTGATTCTCTTTTTCAGTTGTTTGGTTACATTGCTGATTGCCTCGCAAGGTTCATGGAGGAAGCTGGCCTCTCAGGACAACGTCTTCCACTTGGATTCACCTTTTCCTTTCCATGCACTCATACAAGCGTGAATAAAGGTATGTTGGTCAGCAATGGTATTAAAGCATCAGAACCCCAAGGACAATGTGCAAATAACAAATAACAGTTGCGTAGCAGCCAATTTCCTTACTTCCTTTGCGCAAACAGTTTGTTTTGGATGGGCGTAAGATGCACGTTTAGTATAATGTGTGATTCTTTTACCATCAGATACCGTAGACGAGTCTCTCTCTCTCTCTCTCTCTCTCTCTCTCTCTCTCTCTCTCTCTCTCTCTCTCTCTCTCTCTCTCTCTCTCTCTCTCTCTCTCTCTCCCCCCCACTGTAAAGCTTTCTCGATCTATAAACCATTTGCACTTACAATACATAGCATATAATATTTAATAGCAGTTCGAATTCGAAGTAAAGCGTTCAAATATTTTGTCAGTAGAGATATACGGAGCTATTTGGGTTGGGGTGGATCTTATGGGATAGCTACAAAGTACGTACCTAAACAGAGATAAAAGGAAATGACACCAGCAGCAACGCTACTGTATTCATGCCGAAATTGCCTTCATCAGTGATTCGTTGGAAGTTTCGAAGGAAACATCCAGAGGCCGTTGATTGGCTGTGACTGAGGAAGTCTTGGATGATCGTGAGAGTGCCACAACTGGCCTTGGCACTGTGTGAGACACCGAGTCCCCCACCCCATCCACCCTTATTAGTCCTATTAGGAAGTTTTGTACTTCAGTTGTAAATTGCCTACGCTTTTCAAGAGAACTTTTTTCCCTTTGAAAACAATTTAGGACAAAGGGAAAAAATTACCTACGCAATGATTGGAAGGGGTCAAATTTTACAAAGGTTTGGAATATGGAAAAAAATTGACTTCGGAATTTCAACAAAATGCTGCTTAGTCCTCTATACATACTGAATAATTTCTTTTAAATACAAAACTAGCTAAATCTGTGTATTTATGTATTCTTGATTATTGATATTAATGTACTTGATTAGACTAGGGCGATTACAAGTTCATGTGTGTGCTAGAAATTTGATTTTGGAATTTCACCATAAATGTTGATTCTCTATACATTTTGGTATGTGAGGAAACTTTGAATATTTTTTTACAATACAAAACTAGCTATTAAAATCAGTGCTTTAAAAAGTTTGACAATTGATGTAAATGTACTTCTTGACGAAAATATTATATTTGAAAGAGCAGATCTGAAAAACCAATATGATATTGGGATTTCACCCAGTAATTATTCGTAAAGTTCAAAAGGATTCTATGAAAGTTCAAAGGTCAAATGGGACATTTTAATTCAATTAAGATATTACTGATACCGACTGTGACATCTTGGGGGAGGGTCACTGTTTTTTGTGCATGAAAATTCAAGGGTTGGGTAACTCTTTTTCTTGCAAAAACTTTTGAAGGGCCTAATTTTTCAGGCCAAGGCCATAGGGTGCGAAGGGTTAATGAGTCAACTCTGATGGATGATTTTTTTTTTGGGGGGGGAGGGTCACATTTTACATTTGATGAATTTTGGGGGAAGGGTCAATTTTATGAAATTTGATTTGGAGGAGAGGTCGCTTTTTACATTTCATTTGTCGCTCAAATTCCACCGATCCCCCCCCCTCCCCGTAAAAAACGAATGCTCCCTAAATCAATATTACGGAGATTCAGCCCGAAACACCCCTCCCCATGTTAACGGCTCGAGAGGGCGCCTGACCATGTGCCCGAATACTGAGCAAACTGTGTGAACATGTGTACATGTGTGCCTGTAGCACCACGTTCTTCCACCCGTCCGCACGACTATGTAGACTACGTTGTCATTCGAAGTTGTCTTCCATGCACATGCCTACCCTGGAAGTTGACCATAGGTTAAACCAAGGAGGGGGACTAAGTTTCTTTCTTACGCTTGGTTACTTAAGCGTTACTTTTACTTCCCTCGTCAGCTGTCCTAAATATTTGGACGAAAACTATCGATGCGTCAGGCGTTGAAGGAAAAGATGTAGGGGAACTTCTCAGCAAAGAGTTGAAAAAACGGGTAAGCTTATCTGATGCAACTTAGTTTGGGGCTTGATTTAGAGTTCACAGATGAGAAAGATTCGCTATAAACGCGTACGACTACGAGAATGTCACAGTACTGTAGTGTAGAGTGATAATGACACTCATAATAAGCTTGAGGGCGCACTAGTTTCACAAAGCTATAAAATCATGTTGTTCATTATCATGTTGTCTTGTACAATTGTCTTGAGAATTTCATGCTCAATGTTCTCTGGCGTGTATTTACGGTGTTGTCCCGTGCATTTAGCATGCTGTCGTATCCACATGTTCTGTTCATTTAATTTTATGATCAAAAAGGCCCGCCTTTAGTTACTTTTAGCATGTTTGCGTGCAAATAAATCTCAGACATTGTCCCACAGCCCAGATACATCCAAGTCGAAAATTATGTTAATGTTTAACTAAAGCAATGAACTTGTATCAAACTATAGTTGCAACAACAACACTAAATTCTTGACAATAGTCTCTGAAAATCTGAGAAGGAAAGGCTCAAAGGTCAACAATTATAAAAAGTGATAAGAATCTGCATGACAAGACAAATGAGGTCAAAACCACAATGTATATATGAAATAATAATAAATGTACCCTTCCAACAGGGTGAAACTTAATTTCCTCCGTGTCCCTCATAAGATCCCCCTCCATTCCTGGACCATGGTCGTGTCTTGATCATCTGTGTAATTTATCTGATTTTACTTTAGGACCACAAGTACCATAATATATACCTTGCTTCTTAGTTTAGCCCAAAGATTTTACTTTGAGAAGGGATTTGTGTTAATTTTCAACAAAAAAAGGACCAAAAAGTGGGATGACCTAGCGTCTTCAGGGAAAGTGTACGCTGTATTTTCAAACTGCATAGTTTGTGCATTGGTCTGACATTGAGCCATGATTTTCACAGCTGAATCCATCATAATCCCTGGTTTAGCATAATTTTATTCACTTGCTATTTCATTCACCTAAAATTTGTTTTTAGAAAATTGAGCTTGATTTGATGGCCATCATCAACGACACAACAGGAACTCTCATGTCATGTGCCTATGATCACAGAGACTGTAAAGTTGGTCTGATTGTCGGTAAGTAAAATAGACGGGATTTCTAGAATCCTGTGGATTACAGCATAGTTTGCAAGAATTTGAATAATTTGCTCCATACATTTGCAAATATCTCTATGTACATTAAGGTATTTAAGAAACTGGTTATTATTTCCCGAATAGGGAATTATAAGATTGATGAATCATAAATCATAATTGAAATAACTTGTCTTGAACTGGAAAGTGTCCTGGGAACAAAACCGAAGATTCATCGCTTGAGGGCGCTCTTCAGGGTGAGAGCTCAGACTGAGAGATAGGAGGGGGAGCCCATGATGCCATGTTTGATGTGTGTTTAGAGCCAATCAAAAAACTATGTTTCAAAAGAACAAGTACCACTAAACTTAAGTAAGAGTAACAAGAGAAAGAAAATCAGAAGAGTTAAGGCAGGTATGGGATAATAGTGTAAATGTGTTTAAAATAGGTCATTGCCTTCACGTAGCAAATTTCTTTGAAATTCCGCAGGTACTGGTTGTAACTGTTGTTTCATTGAGAAGCTTGAGAATGTTGAGCTGTGGAATGGAGACATGAATGAACCAAGGGAGGTGTTGATTGATGCAGAATGGGGTGCCTTCGGAGACGACGGGGTGCTGAATGATTTTAGGACTCCCATTGACTATGAGATTGACATGCCTTCAGTAGACAAAGGTAGACAACTGTAAGTATGAATTCAGAATTGAAAAAATATCACAATTTTTTCTGAAATTTGACCTTCTTTATTCATATCGATGTGTATCATTTAGGTAGTATATGCCTCAAAACTGAAAGTTTGAAATTTTTGGTCAAAGTTTCTCTAGGAATCTTTAAACCATTCTCTTTCACATTAGAAATAAAAATCAGAGGTCACTGTGCACTGTGAATTACATGAAGGAATTACCAAAATTTTACAGATATTTGAAATTCAAATTGGCCTCTATTCCTTATGTTAACTCTGTGGGGCAAATTACATTTTTTGGTATTAGCAAAACCAAGGTGGTGAAAATTTTGTTCACAAGCTTCAAAATGAAACCACACAAGCAGCTAACTACCAATATAACCATTATAAAAAATTTTTAAAATCTGAATATAGAAGTTTTGTAAAAATTTGAGTGTCTGAATTCCCCCCAGGTACGTCTTCTACCATACTTAATTTTGCTTCTTGACCAGGGCACACCTGAAGAAAAAGTGTGCTCAGTCCTAGCTTTACTATTAAAGGGAGCGGAACATTAGAACTGTACTCAAATGTTGTATGGGACCCATACAACCGTTGTAAATACTGTATCTAAGCTTCTTTGGCGATTGTTGAAGGTTCAAACATGTTTGTCATAATGTAAATCATAAAATTTAAATGTTGCAGCTATGTTTACATGATGCATCTAGATATCGTGCATGAAATACATCAATTGTGTTTGGTCAAGAAAGTGGAAAGGGCGCAGTTGTGATGACCCCCTCCCCAACCCTTTTAATCTGCACATTTTAGGTTGTCTTTACATGATCTAGGAGTAGAAGCAAGTCCAATGCTGTTATAGCTATGTCTTGGCCCGGCATTCTGAAGCCATACAACAGCAAGTGACTCAATTTTTAAAAAAAAACCAATTCAGCTTTTAAATTAATGATCAAAATCATCATTTGAGCATGCACACATTTCAACTCATTCATTGATCTTGTGTAAGTTTAGTCTATTTTTTCACATTTTTTTGATAAGCAGGGCAAATAAATCAAAATTGCCAAATATAATTTCTTATTTCCAAAGGAAATATGTCCTGCAAATAATATGACAGTCTGTTTAATTTGATACAAGTATGCTTGTTAGTGAGAGTAAGTTGACAAAACAGTTGGGTTAATATGCTAGCTCATTCTCGTGAGCCAGAGCATAATTTCTGCTCCACTGACCTACGCAAAAATCAAGGGTAAAGAGGCGCGTGGTTTACGACGATGATGCTAGGAAGGCCATATTACAGTTTGACACTGATCCTAGGGATATTTTTTCTATATTTACTGTACAAGGTACATGAATGATAAGCAGAATACTGTTTTCAGATAGTCTAATTGTTAACTGACTAGTCTTACAAGAGTATTCATCGGTTAATTTTTGTGACAGCTTTGTGTCCAACTACTTAGTACATGTGCGCAAGAGATATTTCATTTGTAGCAACTCAGAATTTTTTTCTGAATCAATTTCATTTCAGTGGTTTGTTTTCATGCAACCACACTATGAACAACCTGACATGATTCGGTTGAAATTTTGGGCACCAAAAGAAGAGGTTCAGCACTCAGAAACCTTTCAATATTTTGAATTCTTTGTTATCAAATGTGGAATGACATAATAAGATGACGCCATCTTCACCAAGTATTCAGTGCAATGCTGGTTGTCTGACAGAAAGACCAATAGTATATGACATCGACTAGTGACTACAACAGAAAGGTCTATGCATGTTTTCTGTATTTAACCATACTTGATTTCTCCTGTGTTGCAGTTTTGAGAAGATGATAGCCGGACATTACCTCGGTGACATTGTCCGTCTCATCCTCTGCCAACTTGCCGAGCATAAGTTGATTTTCGATGGAAGACAGTCTGAGGCCCTGAAAACCAACCTAAAATTTGAAACCAAGTTCCTCTCTGAGATAGAAGGGTAGGTTATTTTTGGCCGAGTAAGAAATCAAAATATTATTTTACAGTTTCTGAATACACGAGGTGATACACATGCAAAGTTTTCCTATCAATTATTTTTTCATATGGTGTCAAAACAATTTTGAAGAAGCAATATGATCAAACTTTTGAGATTGGTCACATACCAAAAAGTCTTGATGCAAGTGTGTGATTTGAGTATGGGTCATATATAAACACACCTGTGTGATTACATTCAGTTTTTGGCAGTGAACAGTAGGGTGACTTTAATGCTAGCTGTGTCATGAGCCTCAAGTTACACAGAATCCAATGGATTGAGTGCATCTGTGCTTATAGTTGCAGCCAAAATTCTCACTCATCAAGGTGAAACCTTGCCAGATATTTGACAAGCTACCATACATGACTGATTTCTTTAAAATTTATCATCAGGAGCAAGTCTATTAAAATTCAGAAATTGTGAATTATCATGTTACAACTGTGTATTTCTTTCACAGCACTCGGCGTAAACTGAATTTCTAAAATATACCACATGGGAAACATACATGTAAAGCATGATTACAGAAGTGGTACAATACATTGCAATTATGGACTACTGTGCTTTGTCCGTGGCAGGTATGATGTCATCTGCAGTTTCTGGCAATACCACTTTTGTAATAGTGCCAAATATGAAATCATATATCAAGTTCTTAATCAATTCTCATGCTCCATATCATATTTCAACATACATGTACTTTCAGGGAACCAGAAGGGGAGTATAAGGTCTGCGAAAGGATTCTGAGGGATCTTGACATTGAACCCACCCTTGAAGATTGTAAACTGGTTAGAAAAGTCTGTCAGGTCATTTCAACCAGGGCAGCACGACTTGTGTCGGCTGGCATCAGTGCCGTGGTGGACAAACTCGGCGTGTCTGAAGTCACCGTGGGCATCGATGGATCATTGTATGAAAAGCATCCTAAGTTCCATGATATCATGAACGATGCATTGGACATTCTCTCAACAAATAAGAAAATCAAGTTGGTACTGGCACACGATGGAAGTGGCCATGGTGCTGCCTTGGTGGCAGCAGTACATGCAAAACTAAGTCAGAACATCAAATGAGAATAACTAGACATGCATGTAGATGCTTTATACATGACATATGCTTGCTGTGTTTTTGCAACTTTTTTTTCAACTTCCAAATTTGGACTTACATGTACCACTTCAGTAATTAGCCTTTTGTTATTTAGAAGAGGCAGAATTTTAGAGCTAAAACTATGGAATTTTTTTTTTTAATATATTTCCGCAGTGAGAATTAAAGTTTTAAATTTCTCTGAGTTTTTAAGTCTAAAATGTCAATTAAAATCCATATTCAGTTTAAAGTGGGAAATAGATTTCCATTGTAGAACTTTTGTAAATTTGTCATTAATATACATGTAAGCTATGATCAACATTATTCTAGTGAAAAATTGTGTCACAAGAGTTGTTAAAATTTTCCATTAAGAGTTCTTACTGTTGCCAATATGATTTCAGTTAAAAGAAGATCCTGAATAATTTTCATGTAAAAAATATACTAATAGTAACTATGTTTCAAAAGATGTTGAATCTGACTCTTTTGAAAGATTTGTGTGTGTTTCCTGATATTGTAAGAGTGTGTGTATCGCTATGCAATCATTTCTTTCACAGGATAAAAACCAATTTCATTCTCACTGTATGGCTCTTGGATCTGTTTAGCACGTAATGTACAATACTTACATCTATTCAGCAATATCCCTTATTGATATTTTAGGCCTTCGCAAACTGTTACTGCAAATTTGCCGCAAGCTTTGCAGTAAATTTGCAGAAAACTATTTGCTGCAAATGTGTGGGTGGTTCATCTTTTCAGACGCAAATTAGGTTTCTTGTGAATTTGCTGCAAATATGCAGCAAACCTCTTGCTGCAACCTTGCTACAAACTCGTTGCAGCAAAATTTACGGCACACTCCTTGCAGTAAATTTGTGACAAATTAATTTGAATGTTACTGAAAATTTGCAGCAAACTCCATGCAGCAAATTATTTTGCAAGTTACTGCACATTAGCGGCAAACTACACATGCAAAATTTCCTTCAAAAGTTGGCATAACTCCATAGCAGTCAGTTCTGGAATAAACTTTTACCAATTTCAGTAACAGTAAGAAAACTAAATACATTATTAAATAGACGAGATACTGAAAACCAAAGAAACAACACACTTACGTGACAGCAAAATTTCTTGTATCACAGGAGGGTCACCCCAACATATTTATCACATAGCTTTAGTGTTATTTCAATGTGTAAGCATACAATGTCTGAGTCCAAATTGTTACATGTATTGTAGTTGTATATTTGTAGCCAATAATGTATTCTGGTGTGGAAACTTAGATACTTTTAGTTCATTTACATTGAAGTATTACATTCACAAGTGTAATAACAAGTACAACATAACATTTGATTTATTTCAAAATGAAATCGGTGAATATTTGTAAAAGGTCACTGGTGTTGTGGCTTTGAATACAGATTATATCTAAATCTTTTCCTTCATACATATAGACTGACATCAGACAATGCACACCAACATCCAACAAAATTAAGATAGTTTGTAATTTCCCGGAATCCAAGGTGTCAATGAATATATTTGAAAATTTCCCAATTTCAAGTTTGGTGTCTGGATTAAGCTATCATTTCACTGAACAGCCACAAACAGCACACCCTCCGAGTGGCAATTAATCATTCTTGCAATTTGTATCACAATGAATGAGCATCAAGTCAACAAACAGCCTTGCCTTGCAAAATAGTCATGGTTTTCTGCCAACCCTGGAACTGTGATCAGCCTCATCCTCAAAATATTCATATCAATGAAAAGTCAGAAGATTTCACATTTGGTAGTTTTTTTCAGTGATTATTGTCCCAAGATCTCTCATTGCAGAGAACATTAAGCCATGCTCGCATTGGGTAGTGTGCCATACTGTATGGCAGTTCCAGATACTGGTCTTAGCTTTATAATATCACACTTTTACATCATAATACATTACATATTATACACACAGTTCCTGAAACTGTTGCACAAGTAAAGACCATTGAAGGTAAACGCCAGCTGACAATGAAAATTAAGTGAATTTGATCTGAATGTTATCACATTTGAGTAATTGCTCGGAGTTGTTTCTGAAATTTCTACAGTAGTGGCACCAATCTAAGGACTGTACATGTATATTGATCCAAAATGAAACACACTGGAGAGTATACTGTCTGATAAACTTTAGATACAGGTTATTGTATAACATTGCTATACTGCCCCATATCACATGACAGCCGAGTCAATTACACAAGTGATATTACATATTGATCATTTTCACCGTTCATACTCAGCTGGCTTTCCCTGTAACAGAACCACAGGGATGCCAGGAAAAAAACAAACAAACAAAAATAAAGACAAACAATAAATAAATAAATTATTTATTTATTCATTTGTTTGTTTGTTTGCATGCTGGGTTTTTATCGTGGCTTCCCTGTGATAGAACTGTGGCCATGTAGGGTAGTTTTCCACTGATGAAAATAAAATATTTAAAAAATTTGCAGGAGCACCTATACCTATCCTTGCAGTAAATCCCGATCAAAATAGATTCAGGGAACAGCAATTTTACTCTGAGAATGGGACATTGTTTGCAGGTTAAAAATGGTGGAAAGGGATTATGCCCACAGAATCCCAACACCAGGATGAAAAAACGACAATAGAGATATAAAAAAACTACAAGAAAATTTCTATTCAACACGTAATGAGTAGAACAAGCCAATATCATGTGATATTATTTACATTGGGAAACAATGTTACAGTAAAACCTGTCTAAAGTGAACACAAAGGGGACTGAGAACTTACTGTTCGGTTTACAGAGGTGTTTGGTTTATAGAGGTTCCTTATTCATTCTCTGTGGGACTAGAAAAGGTGTTCAGTATTGACAGGTTTCCAGTTTTGACAGGGTTCGGTTTAAACAGGTTTCACTGTAGAAAATTCGATGTGTGTAATATTGCTTTGATCGATTGCAATACGGTCAACCATTTTATTTCGATCGCGTAACTATCTCTTTGATACGAATGAACATAGTTTTGGAACCTAAATTTCTCCAAATTCCTCCGTCCGTCAAAGCCATTAGTCAAATAATAGAGATTTAGACCGTCTATACCCAGGAGAAAATGCCCATGACACCGATATTACCCCGATATTACCTGTCACTGACGCTGATGGGGCTCGTTAATAAAACGTGCAGCACGCAGCGAACGCGTAGAGGGTAACCTATAGTTGGGCAAAATTGTGTCAAAAAGGTGGGAAGCGGTGCAGCGTATGGAGAAGCACGCCGGAAGGGAGAATGAAGCGATATGCACGCAATTGTAAACATTTTCATTGTCTTTGTGTGTCTTGAAAAAGTAAAAGAAAGTTTAGTAAAAAGTCACCTCCGACGGGACTCGAACCCGCAATCCCCGGCTAACTATCGCCCAGGCAATGCAAGCCTGGCACTCATAGGAGGCCGATGCCTTATCCATTAGGCCACGGAGGCTTGCTGAATAAGGGCGGGACATAACACATTATAATTCTGCAACCATATCAGTGTGTTTTGTATCCGTTCAAAATAAGTTTGGACATGTGCTCGTCGGGGAAATTTGTTCGCAAAATGTAAGTTTAACATGGTCATTAGCCGATTGAGTCCAACAAGAGAGTTGATACGCTGGCAATAGTGCCGGTTTGTTCACAGCTGTGATCACAGCTTGTACACAATGTCATGATCATGTGTCCGCAGCGCTTTGCAATCAGCGCCTGGATTCCGTTCACGTCCACCCTTCGTTGCGACAAAGCCATGTCGGTAATGAACGCTTCTTACGACGTGTTACCATGTGGCAGAGACGAAAGGGGAAGGGCATCGATGTGTATTGAGAGAGGTGGAATTCGAGGATTACAGCGTGTGCATTCGGCTGTAACCGTTCGGTTACATAAATTTTGTGTACAATGACGCCCTCAACCGTGACAGCCAGCGTTTCGTAGGGCCCAACAAAATACAGGGTCACGGCGCGGCACAGGTACTTGCAGCGTTGCTTGGATAATTCAATCAAAAGCCCAGAATCAAAGACCGCAGTGTGGGTCCGAAGGCCGGCCCTTGTTAGTAGTACATGTACTAAAGAGAATATTCAGCTCCCACGCGTTACGGTCTCCCCAGTGCATTAGTGAGAGGCTGTGCCCAAGAGCCGTCATATGCAAGGAATCGTAGAAGTTTCCTAATTCAGGCAATGGTAAGCTTACCTCCGGGAGTAACTCCCTACAACTTGTCTCTGTTGCCTGCCCAATTGAATCTGAATGTAATATTACAGGCCGGTTAATGTTTATGGGATGGTGAGGCTATGGGTATTTTTGCAGACATCGAAAAGCGCCTGACTCCCCCTCCCTCCACGTGAAAAACATAAATAAAACACGGTGACCCCATGCCGGTATATATATATATATATATATATATATATATATATATATATATATATATATATATATATATATATATATATATATATATATATATATATATATATATATATATATATATATATATAACACGATTGGAACTAATTTGGGATAATTGGATAGTGAAGTAATGTCTGTCTGATCTGCAAATGTAAGCTCATCTGCTTTTCTTTTTAGTTGTACACTTGTTTTTATGAGTAATTAGTAATATTGCAACAATCAGCCAAAGAGCACCTAACACTTTTGAGAAATTTAAAAATATGAAATCCAAATTTCTCAAATTAGTTCCAATCGTGTTATATATATATATATATATATATATATATATATATATATATATATATATATATATATATATATAAATACCTCCGGGTAATAGATAAATAGATAGATAATAGATATAGATAATAGATAAATAGATAAATAATTAGATAGAGAGATAGAGATAAGGTTACAGATGTGGGAAATTATAGTGTTCGATGTGCTAAAAGCCGTGCGTTATAAGGGAGCCGTCATTATTTATGGCCCGGGGGTAGGAGGAATGGGCTTGGGGCACTCAAAGATTGAAAGCTTCAAAAGGGTAACCGGTTGCTCAAAATGTGGAGAAAAAAGGGGGTCACTCACTTTTTGGTAAGAAATAAATTGAACAATCTCTCAGATTACACCATCGCACACATTAATTTCTCAAAATATTTAATGCGAGAGGGGGGCATCGAATACCGTGCTCCCCCCTTTTCGGTGTTCCAAAAGTTTTACTAACGAAACAAATTGAAGACACCGCTCAGATTGCACCAGACTGTACCATTGCTCACATCAATTTCTCAAATTTTTCACAGTATCTAGGACAAAACCGAACTGTTGTGAATTCATCCGAGTTCTTTAGGGCCATTATCACAAAAACATATATTTTAGTTGACTTCACTTTAATAACCATACCGCATTCAGGCTTTTCATCGGATGATGGCAGCTGGAGAAATTGCACGGCTGGCAAACAAATAATGAATGAATTAGAAAAATACTGACTCTGACTGATGGTCCTCTAATATCGTTTATAGAAATGTACGATTTTGCAAATGACACATGAAAGTCTCAGATTTTCCATTCCTGCTTATTCTTAGGTCTCCAACCTCTAGAAAAATGTTTTTACAAAATGCATTGTCATTGTTTTGTTGTTAAATATTGTGACGCAAACACTGATCATGCAAAAATGTAATAAACTTATGTGTCTACTGTAATTTTCAAACATGTTTTCTGAATGCAAAATAAATTGAAACCCTCTCAAATTGCACCATTACACACATCAATTTCTCTAATTTTCGATGCAAGAGGGGGGCCCTCTCTCGCGCTTTTGGCTGTTCAAACAGTTTTACTTAGTAAAAAAAAACACCAAATTAAAAACACTTCTCAGATTGCAAGAGACTGACCACTGCACACACAAATTTCTCAAAATTTCCACGTTAGATAGGGAATAGCCCCTCTGACACGTTTCCCCTCAGTTTCAAATTTTGCCATGTCAGATATCCTCGTGAAAACCCTGTCATGATACCCATCCAAATTAAGCAATACTATATGGTTCGATACTCGTTTATAGCGTGAGCTTTTGTTGTGACTTTGGGTTCCATTTTGTTGGTTTCACCTTTTCAAATGTCATGAGATAACCAATGAAAATTTAGCAGCGTAGGCCTACACAAGGATTTGAAAGGTCTTTACTATTGCTGTATTTTTGTAAATTTGACAAGTTATTGTCTTTCTTAGTTGGGGGGGGGGGGACAGTTAAAATTTCTGTGTTATAAGGGGGTACTCAAATCATCATGGATGGCAGGGGATTACTCGAAATTTCGGAGTTTCCGATGAAATTCCTCCTACCCCTTCCTAGGCCGTAAATAATGACGGCACCCTTAAGGATACAAATTACTTCACGTGCGAAGAAATTGTATCTGTTACTTAAGTTTATACATCTAGCAATCATCAGACATGACAGATATCATTACTTCATACTTGAAGTGATTTGCGTTACATATATATATATGTATATTATATATATATATATATATATATATATATATATTATATATATATGTATGTATATATGTATATATATATATATATATATATATATATATATATATATATATATATATATATATATATATATATATATATATATATATATATATATATATATATATATAGTGCTGTGTTTTTGCCAAAACATAAAATTTGATCTTGACTGAAATTCTCCTGTTGCCTGTTCATATGCAGGCTATTTTAACAAGTCAACACTGGGCATTGGAACATGCCTTTAAGTCTTTCATCATAATGATGGACCGCTAAAGAGGAAAATGAGGGTGAAAATGTTTAGAGAGAACAAGAAACCGTAGTTGATAAATATATAATGGTATTGTAGGCGTGAAATTTTATTTTTTGTGAGTATTCACTATTTCAAATCTGTGAGACAATGTTTTAAAAAGTGCCATTATACAAGCTTCGAATTCCAAGCTATTGAAGATGAAATTTTCTATTTTGTTTTCCACTGTTACCCTTCTCCTCTGATGTCAAGGTCAGAATATTTGTAAAATAAAATATTTCTGCACTAGGATTAACAAAGTGGACTCACGCCCTTACTAAAACCATCAACAGAAGCCAAGAAAAATTGGCTTGTTTGCTAGATTCCAATTACATCTCCTGATAAGCCAACATCGTTTTCTTCTCCCCAAGACTGAGACGTATTCATGTCATTGGAGCTGTGCAGCTTTCAGTGGTTTAGGCCTAGATATAATACAGAAAAAAATGTTAATTACAGATTTCTTCTTAATAAATCGTCTACTGATTGCTCAAGGTCCCCATTTAATATTCGGTTGATAAATCTCCATTCTCGAGCAAGTTGACGAAAAAAGTAGAATCAATTACTAAGCAACCACGAGCGGAACTAAGCATGTCCCGTGCATGTACGCACGTCATGTAACAAAATTAAGAGTCCTTGTGGATGTGTACCGACGCTAATCACATTTTAGAGCCCTACTGACTTTAATTTCAAAGATTTTAATTTGATAAAGTCTATTTGATAAGCGTGCACAAGCAGAAATCTTGGATTGTAATGTTTTCCGACGGGTTAACCGTGGTCATCGGCGCCTCGACCATGTGCACACACAACTTTGGAGATAGGGTGTGCATTGGCTCGAAGTTCCAATTAGATATCTGTGCAAATACACATCAACGGAAAATACCATGTTGGCATTTGATTATTTTGTCAAAGTCAGCCATATAACATCTATTCAAGCTACTGACTACTTATTAATGAAAGGGCCTGATTTTTGTTGGATATACACTGATATTGTACGTGTGTGGAGATATCTAATTCATATCTGTAAAAGTGCATTATTTTTTGTTTTCCTAAGAGGGCGCCCTCATCTATCTTTACGGCACAGTTACTTTACCCATGACTGCACCAATAATGAACTGGACAAAGGTTAGCTGAGTTGATCACTAGGTTAGGATCGGGTTGACCACAGTACGGTGACTGTACTTTTTTCAGAAGCGTTTACGATAGATGAGGCAAAAAAATAATTATGCTGTTCCGATAACATGGTCTTTAATTTGTTTTCAAAATATTTGTATTTTTGAATATGCATTTTTCAGGGTTCAGGCGGTCAAACTGGCTACAACATTTCCAGAAAAACGTATCGTACTTATAAAAGAAAAAACCAAAAGACATCCTCGTTCAAGCAAAAATCAAATGCCAAAGTAACGAACGCGTGATTTTATGGTTTCTTTCTTTCTTTCTTTCTTTCTTTTTTATTTCCGTGTGTACGTAGCTCTAAAACGTTTAGGGTCGGCCAGGTAAAAATAGGGTAGGTCGGGTTATCCGAACAGCACAATTGTTTTGTTCGGCCTGAAAGCAAACCGTTTCAATACTTTAATAAATTTTGTTTAGTGAATATTCCGTTGCCTTTTGATTTGAAAAGCTAATGATAAATGATTGTATCTCGTTTTGCACATTCAAAGTGCCTCGGCGATTTTACCAATATGCCTGTATGACTTCAGCGGATGGCTTCTCTCTCCCGTCATAACCCCTGCCGACCTTTGTTCGGTGTTCCTTGAATCATGCATCCGACCAAGATACTTGCTGCCTGGCAGAGTTGCTTGTGTTAGAATTTTGTTCAAGCCTACACATCCTTTGCTTCCCGTAGTTCCAGTCCAGGCATCTTTCAAGTTTATTTCGCTGATGTATGACGTAATAAAATACTAGTTCGCTGAAGTATACCCACGGTGTTTTTTATTGTTCTTACACACATGGTATGATCAATAGGATCATCATACTTTGCAGATGTCGAGGTTGGCACTGTAAAGCTTACCTTACTGAACTAGTAGTGGAATCAACTTCCGAAACTTCTGGAAAGCTCTGGTATGCGGCGGTCACCACGCTGAGCGCCATTGAAGTGTCCATCGTTCAGCCATAAGCTATAGTCACTCTGTAATCATCATGATACTGATCAGCTGTATGTTGTCACGAAGCTGAGCGCGTCCAGAACACCGTTCCATACAATATCGAAATGTTCAACTTGCCATTAAGTTTAAACACTTTTGTATAGACCCTTTGCAGGTAAATTTCGGATTACAATGAAATGACACTGCACGATTATTTAGTGTTGCTAGTACAACCCAAGCCAATCGTCTTTATGAAGACAAAGTAAAGTCTTCATACAGTGTTGTGAGACGGCAAAGTCTTTGACCATAAGAAAAAGAACCCGTACTAATGAATATACATACATTTGTTAGAAGGTATTCGCAAAAATACATCAATTTATTGCGACAGAACTTCCAAATTATGAAGCATTTTTAGCTCTATCACTCGCTATATTTAATTCCAATGTTTTTTTTCCTGGTCTGTTTTTATTACCAACTGATCGAAATAGCTTGCCATTTCCAGTGTAACAAACGTAAGTGTTCGTAACAGTTGCCAACGGGCGAGTTCTTGTGCCACCGGCCATTGACCGACGTGTTTTATTCTAGGAGACAACTTTTAATGGTTTCAGTGACACTATTTAACCTGAATAGTAGTTAGGTATTTTTTAATTGTCCGTCCTTGCCCAAACCTATATGTAGCTGTAAGGTACAGCAGCTGATTTTAAATAGTGAGATATTTTGAGAATGGTAAGTAGCCTGGATAATGATTGCTCAATGGATTGATCGCCTTCAGACGGGAGTCCACTCAGTGCCATTTAACAGTCTATCTGCGGGACACCGTGTCATCTATTTACAAGTGGGATTTGACTGAATTAAACACCCTAAACGAGGGGAGAGTAAACCCTCCCCCTTGGGGGATGTTTGCTAAAATCCACTTAAAAAGCATTCAACTGAGTGTGATTGATGCATTGGCCGAATTCCATTCCTTACCTAGTAGGGCAAAGTTCAAGTACTATCATGGAATTCCACCAAGGAAGTCACCAGAGGTATAGTATAGAAGTATGGATTATTCTACACCAGGTCTATCTGGTTTGATTTTCTAATCCATGTTCAATGTCAACATTTTCGAAGTTCATGTTCAAAGTCGCCGTACGAATACAACACGAGGCAAAAGGCAGATTAAATATTGCGGGGATATGATAAGACAAATAATACAAAACTCTCCTCAGATATCTTTTTAAAATAAAATTCGTTTTCTACATTTTTATAAACTTTCTGTTGCTTTTCTATAGTCCATGTTGGTCTTTTGTCCCGAAGTTAAAAGTTGACACCACGATGCCAATGATACTATCAGGCGCATAGTCTTGTGACAGAAAGAACCGCTAGTTTTAGTCCTTACACGCAAGTTATTCCTTGCATGAAAGAAAACGTGATCACGAATTGTACGTTTGACGTAAATATAGGAGATCGTAATGATTGAAATAAAACCATTCAAACTACATACATACATACATACATACATACATACATACATACATACATACATACATACATACATACATACATACATACATACATACATACATACATACATACATACATACATACATACATACAGACATACATACATACATACATACATACAAACAGACATACAGACAGACATACAGACAGACATACAGAGACAGACATACAGAAAGACAGACATACAGAAAGACACAGACAGACACAGACAAACACGCAGACACCTTATTATGACGTCAAAACTGATCCTGTGATGTGATGATTTAAATCAGTCACGTACGTACGTTTTGTAAACGTAAATTTCCACGGAGGAAAAGGCCTTATTGATATATTAATACAAACAGACTAAAATTATGAAAGAAGAATAGTGGTTTATCCTACGATTCAATCAAATTAAAGGAGACTTCGTCTTCCTCGTTTCTTTCATGAACCAGTAAATAAGGAAATTGGATAGAATGTTAAGAGACTCAGAGAGGAAGTACGGGTGTTACTTTTTAATATGAAGTCATTAGATTGAATCAATCTGTTTAATTCTCTGTGTTAGATTCAGAAAATGACGGTCAAGGTCGAAGACACAACAGAACCACCTTGTTTTCTGTGATTTCGTACACGATTTTAAAACATGTATGTGTTTGGTCACCCTTAATTGAAATAAATGTACATGCATGTCGTTCCAGGGATTTTCCACGCGGAAAAGATGAATCGGTTGTGGGATTTGCTCTCTTCACGGGAGAGAAAGTCGAGGGCTAGTCTCCTTCTCTCCGTATATCTTAACGACATCTCACCTTTGGCTTACTATATCAAGTTGTTTACGGGAAGGCGAGTTGCTTTCTTTGCACTTTTTATCGAAGAGCGAATTCAGCGTAGGCGGTAGGTTATACCTCAGCACTGGAAAAGACAGCGAAGGAAAGCCCTTTTCGCAGTTGTTGGTATTTACATGTAAATGGATGCCATTTACTTTGTGACCTCGCTTCCCATGGAAGTAAAGTGACTCGAATGTTCAGTCCTTGACAGGTTTTAAAGCAAGGTGAAATTGTTATCATAGCGAACAAGCTGCCAAAAATAAAACATTGGCTGACATTACATGGTAACATTACAAACCTCATAACATATTTGCAAGTACATTGTGAAGATTTAGCACGAGATTAGATTATGGCAGAAATTACTGTATGCCTCCGTTTTCCCTTGTCAAAGGGAATTTGAAATCGCTCTCTGAACACTATACTGAAAGAAATTTAAGTGAGTGGTCATGATCTTGTAATATATGGAACATAGACTTAAGCAAGTGTTACTTTTTATTATTTCGCATTTTCCTTTATATATATATATATATATATATATATATATATATATATATATATATATATATATATATGTATGTATGTATGTAGTATGTATGTATGTATGTATGTATGTATGTATGTATGTATGTATGTATGTATGTATGTATGTATGTATGTATGTATGTATGTATGTATGTATGTATGTATGTATGTATGTATGTATGTATACATATGTGTGTGTGTGTGTATGCACAATATCATCTTAGACTTATTGCACAGTAGTCGCAGCCAGACAGATTTGAGTTTTAAGGTAGATAGAATGCGCCTCGGGGATAGATATTCGGACTCTCAAACTTCTACAATTCCTTTCTGATATACAACTTGTGGGGGTCAATGTTAAAGCTCTTGGTGTAAGAAAACCTTTCACAGCTTAGTTTTTAGAAATTCGAAAACTTTATTCCTCGATAGGGTTTAACACAGGGATGGCTGCCATTTTGAATTTCAAATATCGGTAAATCTTAGGTAATTTGTTTCTCTAGTACCAAAATTTGCACGGTGACCTTCGATTTTTTATTCTTGATTTTGAAAGAGTGTGGTTGCAGATTCCTTTAGAAAAGTTTAATTATTTCACTTTCGAAGCGCATACTATCTTAAGGAATTTGTTTGTGCGCTACATTTCTCATTAATTTCCAACAAGAACAGCTATACACTTTGACAACACTGAATATATATATATATTATATATATATATATATATATATATATATATATATATATATATATATATATATATATATATATATATATATATAAACTAAAATGAAAAACACACAACTACATCGAGTGTCTCTGCTCAGCAAATTTTTGGGGCTTGAATAAGTGACCCATGTAGGACTTGAACCCACGTCCCCCGAATTCAGTTCGGATGCTCTATATACCAACTGAGCTAACGGATCAGTTCAAGTTGGTTTGACGTGCGCCGTCCTGTTGGCCTTTTTACTTCCCCGAATGAGACCTCAGATTTACACTGGTTATTCTCTCGAAAGAGTTGTTTTAAGGAACCGTAAATATGTAACTAGAAACGTGTATTGAAATATGACAGGTTCCCCAGTGTTGTGTAGCGTTTCCACGCTACACAACACTGGGGAACCTGTCATATTTCAATACACGTTTCTAGTTAATATATATATATATATATATATATATATATATATATATATATATATATATATATATATATATATATATATATATATATATATATTCAATTATATTATACCAGAAATTTCCCCAACTCTTTAGAAGTATCACTGTTGCTATAGCAATAGGCCTGGCTCAGTTTAATCTCATCAGTTTTACGTACTTGGCCAGAAAACGAAGCGGGGAAAATAGAGACCGCAGATGGCCGACCGATGATGGGCTCTCATAAAATACTAAGACGGTGTGTAAGATAATTATCGGAAAATTCCATCTTACGAGAAAGGTAAAGGGGTAATAAAACTCTTACGAGACAGGGGGAGGTCGTTCAATTACCGACAGCACACACTATCGCTTCGCATTTGTGTAGAGGGCAGCCCTTGTCTTCTCATTAACGAATGGTCGTATCATCTACAATATCATTCCTGTATGGGAAGGTATAGGTAGCAAACGATAATTGCTACAAGGTGAAAGTCTGTGTGGGAGTAACCGTGTGTACAAGCTGAGGCCATTGGAGACTTTTCTACCAAAGGCGACTAAAAGTACAGTATCAACGTAAGAACAATTATGTTAACCCTGTGCTAGCCCCGGGATGACGCAACTTTAACCATGACTGCCAGGTTTTTGCCGTACAGAGAAAGCCAAGCTTTGTTCTATTACTGGTAATAAAAAAAAACAATTTTCTTTAGCCCAAATTATAACTTTCTTTGGAAGTATTGCACATGTCCATAAGCGGAGAGACAAGAAGTAAGCAGCCTCTATCAGCTTAGCTATCAAGAACTTTTTGTCCATTTTATATTAAACGACGTGTCGGGGAACCGAAACTGTCGGCCAGAATATTATCGTCAAGAAGACAAACTCTGTATGGGAATTCTTCTCCTTACCCGGTCGTAGCTACACTGCATCTCTTTTCATAGAATATAGAATGCCCAAGATACAGTCAATGAACTCTCTAAGTACGGCACAGATTCAGCGTGCCTGAAACGACTGGTCGCAGATGTACAAGAACCTCAGTAGTTCTGTCGTCAATTGTTAGCTTTTATTGCTTTCCACTGCGGACAGAAGAATCATCGTGAAGCCATTTTACATATCTGATAGTCTCCTAAACATGGGTCATTAAAAACATGGAGAAGGCGACCGAAGAGGAGCAGTTAGTTTTGTAAGCCAGTGAAAGGATATTCAAATTACCGTACGAAACTGCGTAATGAAATAACACGGGGGACAATGGTCACATTGCTGAAACAGCATTTTAATTCGAAAACGAAACCATACACTGCGTCATTTTTCAAAAGTATTCATTCATTCATGTTCGGTTTCTCCTCAAATAATTCAAGAAAAAAAATCTGTTTTCGATCGTCTTAACTCATGCCTTTGTTAAATGTATTCGTTGGCGTCATTCTCGAAAACCTACACTGTTAAAAATTGTATAATCTACATATACATGCTATAGTAATCTAATTTCGTTTCCAGCAAATAAATTACATTACTTTATATACAAAGAGGGTGCTGAATCCCAAAGAAATAGACCCCCCTCCCCGGTCCAAATTTTAAGTTTGACAGGGGCAAATAAAAGAGCGTATACTCCACGACTTAAAATGCCAAAAAGCGATCGCGCGCGTTCTTGGTTGAACATAGAGACATGAAATGGTACCACAAGATTTAGCTTTGTCACAAAGTCGATCGAAACATCATCATGGACTTTACAAATACGGTTGGTTTCTACATTTTTGTATATTTAGTAGAGCTTGATCATGACAGACCTACCCATGCTACACTGAATTCTAAGGCTGTAACGTCCAATATAGCATAGTACACTGTAGTTTACATCATCATCAACAACAACAACAACAACAACATATCAAGATCGTGTATACAAATATTCACCAATACGTTGAAAAGGGGCTTTAAAGCCAGGATGAAGGCCATCAGTTTTCGACAACGTCCTCTTGATTATTCAGCATACATATGGATGCACAAAATAACGAGAAACAAGTGACTTCTAGTAAGCTTTTCTAAGACACTGTCAGCAGACATAACGTTGCTCAGTTATATCACCCGGTTACCATGGCAACAATTCCATGGTTAATTTCCATTGGGCACGTGGCAGTCGCTTAGGTGCCTAAACAATGGAGTTTTTGTTGCGTTTTTAAACGCAGTGACCGACAAGAGTTCACATATACATACATAATTTACATAGTTCAGAGCATTTTAAACTTTCCGTCTGATGGGAAAGACAACGAAAAAAGTCAAAGTCTACAAGCGTGTGATCCCGCGAGTCGACCACTCCACTTTCAGCGCGATGAAGTGAGTCTTTCGGCCGCCACTGCCCTTTCGTACGTTGCCGTTCCTATCGATAGCAAGGTACCAGTCCTCGTCCTTGTACCTGTGAGATCTGTATGTTCGGAAGTTATCGTCGGTCAGGCTTCTTCAAGGCACATTCTGGAGTGTAGTGCGGCTGCAACGGAAGAGAAGAATTATGGGAAAAAAGTTAATGTAAATGTTTAGAATTTTCTATATACGCTGAAGTATATTTTGACGGTCGTTTGTTACAATTATGTAAATTTTAGCAGAGATACTTGAACAGTTTGCCAGACTGTCAAATCTACATCTCTGGTTACTTGGCGTTCTTTTCTTTACTGTGGTCCTTTGTAAAGATTTCAAACCTAAATAGCAAAGCTTGGAGTGCTCGCGAACGTCCATCGAAACAAAATGTCGGTGAGTGATTGGTAAATTCCAAATAGATTATATATTTTAGTTCACTGACGTAGTGCGCATGTCACCACTTTCAATCACTGTATCGCCTTAATCTACGGTGTACCCCACAGGAGTTGATAGACTAAGGTGTTCAATGCATGTTAGTTTAAGAATCGGGGCCGACAAGGATAAATTGACAGACCTCCCTCCTAAGAAATGACTTTTGTTCAACGTTTGCCGATGGAGATAAAAGGCTTATAAGACGACAAGAATGCCACCTCCTGGAAGAAATGTGGCACGTTTGACAAGACAAAGTCTTTCGCATGTCTAGCATAGCACGCCTTGGAGAAATCCTTCAACTGTCTTAAGAAACTTTGGCGTCTCGGCGAAAATATTTGCTAATTGATTAACTTTATTGTGGAGCGTGTGCTGAGAAGAAACAGGACACATTCCTTAACGGTACGCAGCCATGTGAAGATGGCATTTGTTTATTTTGAACAAAACAGAGGCATCCGGGCACAAACAGTACGCCGGTTCACTGTCACTCAAACCAAAGGCCAACCTTTTGTTTTTTGTCGCAAAGTGTAATTAATACACTTAAGATGATCTCAATTGAAATGCAGATGACACGGCACTTCGGAAAACTTGCACATTTTGCTTTCCACGCGGTATTCCTATTTTGCTCACAACCCAATAAGTAACACGCCAAAATTCTCAATAACTTATGCCCATCCTGTTTCCTTTCCTAAATTTCATCACACGGATTGTTAAATTACTGTTTCTTCCTAAACATTGACGGATGGCATAAGATTTTAAAAAATTAAGAGGTGAAAGACAAAATTCCAGGCATTCCGGACGTGACTGGCTAATTTGTCTTGTTAAGAAAATATTCCGGAACCCAAACAACAAATAAAAGGTGAAGTGTTTTCCTTGTCTAAACAATTATGTTCTCATTGTTGTGGGTGGTATGTTGTTTCCTAACTTAAAAACTAATTGGGGAGGAGCCCTGTTGGGATTTCGGAGGAAAATAAAAAAAAAATCCACGAGAATGACATTCCACTGATCATTGTTGTCAATATCATTGTTGTCTCCGGTAATTATTACACGGCTGCTAATAGATACTGTTTGTGAAGGTATCTCAATAGTCGGAATGCCACCGGCCGCTTGTCAGACACAGCCCGTCAAATGTCAAACATCGACCGCAGACTTGAGCTTCCTTCCTTCTCCTCCCTCTCCCCCTCCAACCAAAGAATTCGAAGGCAGAGAGCCTTTTTGCATGTTTTTTTTTTTTATAAACTGGCAGAAGCATGGGACAAAGTCTTCCGAACGTAAACGTTGTGAAAAGAGAAGAATAAAAAACTCATCTTTTCGACGGTAGCTGGCTAATATTTAACATATTCAGCGTACAAAATTCAGGAATTTCCACGTATTGCAAGGAGGAGCTCGCGGCATTTGTATTCCAGGGAGACGCGATGAACCCGACTGGCGGAGAATAAGACCGGAAGATGGAAGAAAAGAAGCAGATATAGTGGAGTGATGCCTCATACTCACCGATGAATACACATCACCATCGCTGTTCATGGCCAGGTATGAATCCGAGGCAGCACCAATTATCGTAGCCAATCCAATACCGACGGAGCGTATCTCCAGAAGTTCTGTGGACCGAAAAGACACGCACAAACATAGTTATCGGTCAGGGTTTGATTAAAATGCGTATCGTGAGCAGAATGACTACTACTGCAGAAATGCTGCGCTAGATCAGATTCTGTTTAAATTGTAGAAACGGTACATGTATTCTCAACGATGAGTCTAGCCTTGTGCATTCAATTACTCCCAGAACAACATTTTCTATTTGTTCTCTACAATCATTACGTTATATTAGATAAAAAAAACTGATTTTAAAACTAAAAATACATCAAAATAAGGTTTAAGGCTCTCTTGCGTGTTTTTTTTCTTTCAATTATCGCTCAACTGAACTCAGCGGGGAGTTTTAAACCGGTTCACTGATTATGACGCAACGGATGATTGCTCTGATTGAAAACCGTGATCGTCCGTAAACCTTGACTGAACATCTTCGGAAATGTCCTAAGCAAGTCATCATCTACTACGCTTTCTGATCCGTACATAACGTTATGATTCATCGATTTGTGCATTTTAAATTCTTCTTTGGTCTGTGGCGTGGGTTTAAGGCAACTTTAATTATCGTTCTACTATAAAACAGATGAACAGACAAAATCTCGTCTTAAAACATTTAAGTCTGCACGCGAGAACAGTTTTACCACACTAAATCAACATTTGAGGGTTTTTTTACCTACAAAAATTGTATCTGCAACTTCCTGCGCGTATAGTCAGTTTGATCATTTATATCATCGCCGGTAAGCTGTTCGATAATTGGCGTTGAACACGCGCAATCGGAACACACATTTTGTCCTTGATGCGCTTACAAAATCATAAGTATCACCATCGATATTATTTGCAAATGATTGGCTTATTGTTTACAGTTACATTGGATAATGAAGCAGTTATGGAGTTATGAAACATGAAACGCGAAATATGTGCCATGATTTCTATGTTAATGCGCGCAGCAAACTCGATTTGCTTTAGCGAAAGAATTTTCTTTATGTTAAGCTAATCTTTTCCTTTTAAGGTTCTCATATTAGTAAAGGATTTAGAAGATCTTTCGAACTCTTGTTCAACAATTATTTTATCTCGTCAAATTATGTGTCTGCATTAAATGAAGATAATTGATATAATGGAAAAGACGGCCTTACGGAGGTGGTGAAATGTATTTTACAACTTTTACTGGGTTACTTGGAAACATTCAGAGAGAAAGGGGGGAGAGAGAGAGAGAGAGAGAGAGAGAGAGAGAGAGAGAGAGAGAGAGAGAGAGAGAGAGAGAGAGAGAGAGAGGAGGGGGAGGGAGGGGAGGGAGAGAGGGACAGATAGGTGAAAGAAAGACAGATGGACCGACAGACAGAAGACAAAAAGAGACAGACACACGTGCAGACAGATAGATTAATAGAGACAAGAGAAAGACAGGGCAAAACAGACGGACAGAAAGTCAAACACGCTGACAGACAGCAGACAGACAGAAAGACAGAAACGCTAACAGGTACAAAAAGAAATCTCACCGTTGATGTTGTTTGCACTCCTTCGACTGGCTGCAACGTTGTCGCGATAAATGACGAGGTTGTAGCCGGTTTCACTGTGGAGAGTGAGGAACATGGGCGAGGTTTGAAAACGAAACGGGTCAAAGTCAGCAACTTCGTTATCAACTTCATTGGAGTCCGATGTCACTCGAACAGGAATCGCGCTTCCCTCTAGGAAAACATGAGCAAGACATACCAACAGCGCGTACAGCTTTAAATTCATGTGCTGGAAGACAAAACTGCAATTCAAGATCGTCATCTTCGCCATAATGAAAACTCAACTCGTCTCGAGACACTTTTTTGCACTTCTAACTCGAAGCTTGAGGAGCGATCGATCTTTCACTGGAGGGATGGAGTGCGTCTTAGCCTGAGAGAGGCGTGCTCCGCTCGTTTTATAGCGTTCACCGGCTGTCTGTCGCCTGTCATGTCATCACCGCCCCGTTTACAAATCTCATCAAGTAACGGAGATGTTTTGTGTGACGTCACAGGCGTTGACCTCATCATGCAAGCTCTCGATCTCAAACTCAGGTAGTGGTGTGACTGAATACGTGAATATTCAACGCCATGGTTACTGGGCCATTGGAAACTCAATGAATCCTAAATAGGATAAAGCTAAATAGATCCAATTGCAATCGGAATTTGAGGAATGCCAATGCGGGAGTCAGCCCGGTGACATTTGGTAGACGGGGGACAAACACTTAGTTTGGGATACCCGGAGTAAAAAGAAAGGCATGCATACGTTAAAATTTTTTATCAGTCTATAGTCTAAACTGTAAACTGGAAGTCACTTATTTAGAGCCTGTTTTGTTTTCGTGTCAAAAAGTCAGTCACTTCCAAAGTGACAGCATTTCTAAGCCCTAGCATTCTGTAAACTTCTTCCGCCCAATTTGTGATCTCGTTAATTGCATTTTGCACGTGCGGTCAGGTATGCCAGACATTTCGCCAATGCCATTCAGCCGTGCATTTCCCAAGCCGCCGGAAACGCGACGTCCGTGCCACGCAAGGGAGGTGTATATCGTATGGTCTTCCGCGAAAACAAACAAAAATGATAAACGGATATCGGTTTTTTTCATTGAGTCCTTTTCCTTTCTTGGAAATTTGGGAGGCGGGCGCAACAAAGTGCCGCGGTGTATTTGGCGATGGAATCAGCGAGGTGCGGTGGTCTCCCAACTTGCGTCGTAAAGTAACATGTAACTCACACCAACCAACGCAAGTCGACAAATGCGATCCAACAGTCATGTGAAGGAAATATCATAGTGTTGGTGGAATAGCCCATGGTTGTGATGGACTGACGATGTGGCTCTTTTTGACTTCAATGAACCACGTGACCAGATCCTCAGATGTTGCCGAAAACACTATCACACAGTGTAATTTCCAAAGCCGAACACACTCAGATTTCAAGAACACACTCAGATTTCTGTTTCCACGAGGCAGAATAATTCCTTAAACTCCAAAGCTCTGACCTCGTCAGGAGATGAAACCTTTTTTCGGTCACACATTACTATAAAGTAAAAAGGTTTGCCTGAATGTCTCCAATTGCGAACTTATTCTCTCTTTTTTCAGTCAACACCTAGGCAACTTAGCAGTCTTAAGTCTACATGCCATTCTCAGCAGTTTCTATTCACTGTAACTGTTGGTTTCTATTTTACTGGAGGTGAAAACAACTATGTATTGTTAAACATTGTAACACAGGAAGTGTTTTCTAGGTGTTCTGGTCAGGCTTTGGTCAGCAGCATGGAAGAGTAACGCACAGCTTGCTTTTGCAGCATTTGCTGCCTGCTTCATTGTAAACTTTTTTTGTGCTCTAATTATATGATTTGTTGTTTGCTGTTGACTTTGGTTGCATTTGGTCACGGTGGAGTGACCGTGATTTGGTCTCTGGTCTATCGCTCTTCATCTTGCCCTTTCATGTGTTATCGCCCGAAACGCCTTTCTTGCGTTGCTCTTTTCCCCAAACATTGTCTTTAATTTAATGTTGTGTTTGGCTGTTTGCAGCTCCCAGTTCTGCTGTGGTTATCATGTGTACCATTACACTAAAAGCTCTGCTCTTTTGCATCTTGTTCTTGTTCAATACATAATATCGTCTCCAGTTCTTGGAACCATGCGGTTAGATTTCTCAAAGATTCTTGGTGAAGCAAATTTTGCGTGCCAATCATTGACGCCTTTCTTCCAAAAGAAATCTTTCAAAGACATCTTCTGAAGACTTGAAACTGCGATCAGTCTCCCACAAAATGCTATGTTTACACGACTTGAATGTCCATTGACGTAGATTGTCTGTGTCAAATGCGATAAACTATTACAATGGCCAATCATTTTTTCGAGGGGAATACACCGTGATTTGTCGTTGGCGTCCAAAATGTCGTTTGTGAAATTCGAGATTATTCGGGGGCGAAAAGCACATGTGAAATGTACGTACGGCTGAGTCATACGCTTCAAGGGAAACTTGTCATAGCTGCCGACTGACAAGAGAAAATAGATGGCAGATTTTCAACTGTCAGTTGATCTCGATTCGGATTCGTCTTCGGATCCCATTCCGTGAGAACCTAGACACGCAAGGATGTTGTCTTTCGTGATTTTGATGAATTTGGCAAGATGTCAACCATCACTACAATTAGTCATTGCTTTGTTGGAATGAATGATAGAACGGAGAAAGCCACCGGCTTTTGAAAAAACGATCAATCAGTTAACTCTTGTCTATATAAAGTTAGATTCCTAGTGCTAAGTATGTACACGAGACTGAAGCTATCATTATATCTACACAAATCCCACCGACATGACGCATTTTAGTTGTCAAATGATTATTCATAAATCAGTGTATACGAATAGAAAGTACACATTTTAGCGTTATTCAACAGAGAACATTGATGTATTTTCATCATCCTTCACACCTATACATACTACTGATAACTGCAAACTTAGACTATTACTTGTTAAGAAACACAGACTTCAACATCAGAAATGTCGTTAGCTTGTTCACCGATAAATCTATCATTTAATGATGAAGATAATCGTTGAGTATACTTCTGGGCTACTTGCAGTATACTCTCTGGGAAGGAAGAGAGAGGCCTGCGATATGAAAAAGTAAATATTCATACAGCTCCGTTGAATGTAACGCTCTTCTGGTATTTTTGTTCAATGTTTAAAATAAATGCAGTTCTTTCGCTGTCTAAAAGTGATATCGAAGTACCCAGCATTCAGCTGGTCAATATACAGCCTGAACGCGTGTTATATTCAATGTTATCGTTGACATCTGAATAATTAGTCCGGATTAAACTCCATTTGTAAAAAGAACAGTATGTATAGCAGGGAGAAGAATAAAACACGATATTGCAGTGGACGCATCATTGTGTCAACAGTATTAACACTAAATTCCCAACAGCGTTCATGCACGCCATCCGTACCTGAATCTTCAAGCGCGACTCCGCGTGATGTGCGCACTCATGTCCTAACAAATATGTTCAGAGTGAATATCAAGATTCCAATCGCGCTTTTATATTATTCAAAATTTTGATTTCATCTATAGAATTGGTTTATGTAGTGTCCTTTTTGGCGATGCTTTCTGAATGTCAAAGTCTCCAGTTTTTGGTTACAGGATGCCCATTTGAAATTCAAACCAAGGGTATTCCGGATGTTTAATATAGGTCGTTCTGGTGGTACTTTCTGCTTTCCTTGATTACAAACCAAGTGACGAGGGACAACGCACGTCATTAATGGACACTGAAATAGATTGAACCGCTATTGTCGACATGACATGGTGCTGAAAATACATAGTGAGCCATACCGGAAATGGCTCACGAGCGAATAAAAGTGTTCCACAGTCACGGTACTAATCACCGGACTAAAGCTCTATTTGTTTTCAAGTTCGGATTCTGCGGCTGCAAGATTTTCTGCGTGAACACAGGAAGACGCGCATCAGTGGTTAAGGACACGTCTTCTGACCATAGACAGTGGAGTCCTCCTTCTACTGTCTATGTTCAAACCATTCGATATTCCCTTTTGTTTCTTATGAAAGGGCAAATTAGAAAAATTACGGTTAATCACAGGGCGTTGGCTCACGCCATAGCTGTGCGACGGAGCATGAAAACTCTGTTACATAACAGATAAACAATTTTTCCTTTAATTATGAAGATAAGGTCAAGCCCAACTGAAAAATTCCAAAGGTAGGACCCACTCGTTGTCCCCCAGGATACAATGACATCATCTTTTGAATTTGGCGAACAGACGATTTGATCCAAACCATTGAGTAAAACCAATGCAAAGATGGGTCGCGCGGTCTTTTACGCAACTGTATTGTGGTCTCTTTTCCGCAGTCCTCCACTATTGCGGAATAAGACCGCAACACGAGTGCATTAAAAACCGACTCTGCATCGGATTCAGGTTGGATTCAGTAAAAAGGCCAACAGAACCAGAATTGAGCTTATTCAGAATTAAGCTGCTGCGTTTACCGTTGGTTCTGTTGTCCGTAACGGCGGATTTACTTCCAACTACCAACAGATGTATAATTTTGACATTATTGTATTCTACAAAACAAAAACAAGGCCATTTTTCTTCTCAAAAGATGTATGTTACGATATAACGCAATATGCATACATGCCATGAGCTTATTGAAAAATGAATGCTAGGCCGGGTTTAAATTACAGGACAAATAGCTGTAACTTTTGATTTCTCTCAGTATTTTTGTTTTGAATGTCAACGTCAAACAACGGTTTCTTGTTCTATCCCCTCAACATGCAGTCTTAATCTTGTCAACTCAGCCTGTATGTGTGTAGACTGCACTGTAATTGTTGACGTGTGAATTCTAGTCTGGACTAGAATTCAAATGTCAACAATAACAGTGCATTTGAAATTGAAATAAAACAGCAATAGTGAAAAATATCATCAAAGTATACAGCTACTGGCCCTTGGAGTAGACATTTGACAATGTATACGTACATTCCGTATTGACAATTGATCACTTGTAGGTCGGTATGATTTTGTGAAGTGAACAGGAAAACATATTTTTCAGACAGGAAAAAATAC
This sequence comes from Ptychodera flava, assembly GCF_041260155.1. Classification (NCBI taxonomy): domain Eukaryota; kingdom Metazoa; phylum Hemichordata; class Enteropneusta; family Ptychoderidae; genus Ptychodera; species Ptychodera flava. The sequence continues at coordinate 11,709,658 of NC_091947.1, forward strand.
TGGAAACCTGTCGAAAGTTAGGGTTAGCCAAGTTGTAATTGTTTGTTCTTTTTACCTTTGTTTGTTCAATAATCGTGGTTTGTTAGGAATTGTATGATTCTTGAAATCCAATGGTATATTTTTGCAAGTCTCTGCATTGAGAAGGCAAAACGTAACAGCCTGTAACACTTCCATGAACCTAAGGATAATAGCCATACCATCTGTCTGTCCGTGGGTGAACGACCGTACTGGTACGAGGAGACGACTCAGTACGCTTTCAAGAGACACGTTTCTCGTGTTACCTCGATGGGCGTTAGAAATCTATTTATATCTGATACCGTACATGTGTTTTCGATAGCTGAGACTGACGTAAAACTAGGGTAGGGATTTCCGACCAGCGTCTTTTGTTCTATTTATGTCTGTATGTGGCCAATGTCTTGAGGTCTTTGAAAAAGGCAACTTTGCACGTCGACCCAGTTCTTGTGCTGACTGAAATAAACAGGGCCTCCACTTGAAACACGGTCCCTCGAGGGACCGTGCTTGGAATAAACGCTTCCGCGACAGTAAATAGAGTTTTGCCGATATACGTATTTTTGTCATTTGTGTTCAGTTCTACATATTGCTCACTCTTCTCCCTGAAGATCTGTCGACACTCAAACTGTTGCCATTGTTGACGCTATGAGTTGTGCACAGCATGCAATTTTGACAAATGAATTTTAATCTTGGGAAAAAGTCATTGTCAACCATGGCATTTGTCAATTAGCAAACACCGGTTGTATTGACGAGTTAGCGTAGAATCCTACACGTCCGCTTACCTCCGTACCTCCGACCCAGGTACGGAGGCAAGCGGACGTGTAGGATTCTAGGCTATGACAAGTTGAACACGAGGCAAATTGGGGAGAAGACTAGAAATATGTAGTTTAAAGACGGGACAAAAATAATGGAAAGAACATCAAATTTACAGCTAATGCAGCTTTAAATTTAAAAAGGAGACAAGATTGAACTTTCGTATATTTGTACACAAGAAAGTTATCTATTTGATTTTTGACAGTGAAATATCATTCCTGTCTCCCGTGGTATTTACTGAATTGTTAAGCAGTCTAAATTGAAGAGTGTTATTCCTCAGGGCCGGCGAGAGGAAATATAAATAAAGGAGTCCGACGTCTTCAAGAAAACAATCACAAAACACTTTAATTGTAAGGCATTGAAAGACGTCTTCAGTGCAGAATCTTGAAAGGTGATTTAATGATACAATAGAGATGGCATCAATTAGACTAATTAGCCTCTTGTGAACAATACGACTTGGCTGGTTGGCATGTCCGTGTTAATGAAGAGATTTTGAACTCCCTGAACGACCTCGACACACACACAGGATATGCCAACGTGTTTTTACGTGGTATATTGTTTTACAGTGTTGATCAAGCCCAGACGAAGTATTTATTGACGACAGGGAATGTGTTTGCGGAGGAAGCGGACACGGATTTGTCGTTTTGTGTCGGCAAGTACGCTTCCTGCATGCTTAATGTTTGAAAGCGCCGACGCCCGTACACTGAACGGAATACTTCAAATTTAGCGACGTACTTGGAACTAATTATGTCAGAAGGGGAAAGTCGTGAAAGCCGATCGCAAAATCTCTTTACGGAAATAAATCCTCGTTCAACCGTTTGTACTTCTAACGATCGCTTAAAAACTGCTATCGCCTGTAAAGCCTGGCCTAATCAAATCTGCGTGCGAAAATCGCAAGCGATAAACTTTTCGTTTTGCCCATATTATTGGGCGCACTTGTTTTATAATTCCTTGTCTACATGTAATGAATGTCGGAAATTAGTTTAAATTCACTTTTCAGGGAGGCTCTGAGAAAATGTGGGGGAGAGAGAGAGAGAGAGAGAGAGAGAGAGAGAGAGAGAGAGAGAGAGAGAGAGAGAGAGAGAGAGAGAGAGAGAGAGAGAGAGAGAGAGAGAGAGAGACAGAGACAGAGACAGAGAGACAGAGACAGAGACACAGAGAGACAGGGAGACAGAGAGAGACAGAGACAGAGAGACAGACAGAGACAGAAAGACAGACAGGACATGCTGAGACAGTGATGGACAGTAATACAGTGAAAGACAGACAGACAGTGATAGACAAAGAAAGCAGAGGTAGAGAGTGTGTGTATGTGTGAGACGACGGGACAGACAGGCAGATACAACATAGACAGAGACAGGGAGTAAAGGACAGTGAGAGAGAAAAAGATGAGAGAGGTAGAGAAAACATGCATGAGACGGAGAGTGAGCCGAGGAAAGACTTGGACACAAATAGAGATACAGAAAGACTGGTAGAGACAAAGAGAGAGACAAGACTATGAGACAGTCCAAGAGACTGCCCCAGACTGAATGTGACACAAAGACAGACAGGTAGAAAGAATAGGAGAAATGACAGGAGATGAGCAGACAGATAACAGAAAAATACTCAAAACAGGCAGGCGTATAACATGTACAGAGGCCGAGGGAAAGTAAGCAAGACAAAGTATTTGTTAGAGGTTGTGAAGGTGTATGAAACCAGCGATTCTGTGCATTTTTGTTCTGTTCACTTAGACATCAATGTTCCCCAAAGGCAAAATATGGCATCCAATGCAGCTTATATGACTCTTAAGGTCAAAGATGGTGTTCAAAGTTTACTCACGCCATTATCTTCATCCTTGACGGAGAGACTACCTGAAGAGGTGACTTTATACTGCGTAGAACATTTCTTGTTGTAACGGCGTTATTTAAGGGTGACTGTGTTTATAAGATTAACAAGGCAACAAATTTGTGTAACGTGTAGAGCTGTCAATGGTAGACAAAATGAACTCTATTCTAACCAGTTTTCCACCATGAAACAAAGCTCGATTCAGAAGATCGGACTCACTTGGTTACAATTTGATTATCCAATCACTTTGAAAAATTAAACGTAGTAAATTTCACTGTATCGTTCTTCTCTCTATATAAGTCGTTCACACAGTTATTTTAATGTAATCAGTTCAGGAAAAGACGCAGAGAAATATGATATTAGTTTAAACAGTCTCTTGGGATTCGGTACGTGAGTTTCACACCAGCGTACGTCTGCAATAACAACTTTCGACCCGTCTTTAAGAAGTTTTCAGCTCCTTGGCATACGAATGTCTCGATGTTATTAGTGGCACCTCAGAACAGAAGGAATTTCCATCCTTCTTTGGATGGCCACAGCACTAATCCACGGGTGATTGCTCCGTCGACTCCCGCTATGTAAATCAATAAACGATGATCGTAAATACCGAGGGAAATCGCTCGTCAATTGTGCGCGCAGGTCACGGAAGGTCTCTTGCCAATCACTTGTAATGCTCAGAAGGGACCTGTTCGGTTTATAACTTTCAATGACGGGCGTCAGTGATGTGGGTAAACACGCAAACCAATGTCAGTAACCCTCGTAAACCATGATCAATTTTTACACACAGATTTAACCGCTGTGTCTGCAAGTATCTGAAGAAACACTGAACCAGAGAACGTCCTTGTTACCGTTGAGGGCGCGGATTAGGTATTCGCTGACGAGGTCGACCACAAAAACATCTCAGAATAAGAATTGTCAATTCTTGACTGTATTTTTACATCTAAAACGAGCAAAAATATAGTAGATTTTGGCCGTGAAAACTCCTAATTTTGTCAATTTGCAGACAACAGGCCACTGGTGCTGAAACGTTACTCAGAAAATTGTTTTTGCCATGACAAATTTGTATTCTGGTGATTAATAGGCGCCAATCAAACGAATGGAACGGCTTACACACAGCCGATTTATCCCTATAAAAGCCCCATTCTCTACGTCTGAATGTCCCTATCACTGCCTTAAAAGTAATTACACAAAATTTTTTTAGGCTTATCTCTTTATTAGTAAAGCACCTGCCCTGCAATCAAGGTCATATCTATTTCGAACGGCCTACACTTTTACTTATGGGGTTGATTGGTGGCGGGGGATAGAAAAGATTTCATCAAGGGTGATATAATTAAAAATAACTGCAGGGGTTCGTAAATGGAGTTCAAGGGAGACACGAATTTTCTCATCCTCTAATATCGTCTTGGACCTTGGAACAATTTTAAGGCAGCACGCTCACCTGGCAAGCTTTACAAGGAATAGCGAAAGTTTATTATCTTATTAGATACGTCTACACGCATCTGTGCGAAGATTATTAAATTTGATGGTCAGACATTAGCCATCAATGATATGGGAGTTCGTATCGCCATATACCTCGTCAATTTGTGTTTAAAATATATATATCAGCTTGAACTTACAGTAATTAATTTCTCTACTGCAGCCTGACATCATCTCGTGGTGCTGAAAAGTTGTCATGGTAACAGAAATAAATGTATACTGACTATCGCTCCTATAATATGTATCAAGAATATCTATTTTTTGCGTTACTTTGTTGAAATTGGGGAGGCTATTAGTATCATCTCACTACTGCTGTTTATTAATAAATATGTATAGGATAAAGCCCGAGTACGAGGGCTCTTCTGGTATATAAAGTCCAACCCAACGATAAAATGTCGAGGCCGCAGGCCGAGACATTTTATCGTAGGGTTGGCAGAAGAGCCCGGGTACGAGGGTTTTATCCGACTTAAAAACTATCGCCCCTAACTGATATATTTTCGTTTTCAATGTGTTTACGTCAACCGTCCCCTTTGTCAATGTAACATGTTTAGGATATGAATTAAAACTTTTATTTGTGAAATAGCCTTCCAATGTAATGGAACATCCTATAAATGCCCTAGGGCACATTAATAAATGCCCTATGGCACAGCAGATTTTGTGTTGCAGCTGGTTTCCGCTGTGTTACCAAATTTGAATATTAAAACGTACCAGATGTGTACAGAATATGACATGTTCACTTTTGATTGGACAGTACTTTACTGAGGCGATGTCATTCGTTTCTGGAATTTGGTGACCAAGGCTTTACGAGTAAATAAAACACCTGAATTGAGCACTCTGATTGGTCAATCAACAGTAGATAGTTTTTAAAAATATATAAAAACTCGTATACACTTACAAACTAGAATAACCCTTTAATTCCAAATATATTGTTGAAAATGGTCGGAGCTCAGCAAGACATATTGCATCAACTATAATTTAAGCTGCCGTTACAAAATAAAATCTGAAACCTGTATCCAGATATCTGCTTTTGAAGTTGATTAAAAATAACTCGACCTGGCACGACCTGCAGTGTGCGACTAGCCATATGAATATGGTTTCGAGCTCTTCCACTTACAGTTGAGCTTTCAAATGGAGGAATATTCGAGCAGTTAGTACGTCTCTGAAGGATGGTAGCATTAACTTTTGCATTATTCCCATGTTTGTCTTCTTCACGCGAATTTGCACTCTATTTTTCATTACGATTATCAGAGAGAAATTCAACTCTCTCTCTCTCTCTCTCTCTCTCTCCTCTCTCTCTCTCTCTCTCTCTCTCTCTCTCTCTCTCTCTCTCTCTCTCTCTCATTTGACTTGTTTTGTTCATGATATAAGCTAAGCTTAATCTTCCTAATACCTCGGTGCATCGTGTTATTTGAAGCCGTTTTCCGCGCGTCGGTGCCTGACCTTGAACGTCGCGAGAAAATTTCGCACACCGTCACTGCAAATGTTGCGTGAGTCTTTTAAAAGTTTTTTTATGTGAAATTTTCCTACAGATAATTTTAAAATATGCCACACGAGACTTATTTATATCTTTCAATGCTTTGCCATTGGTATACAGTTCAAACTAATACTCAGTACAGTAGTGCGTCAGACACTTCATATCATTTGCCTCTAAAGTCTTATAGTGTATGTTAAAGATTGTCAAAAAATTATGTTGTATTACCGAATCAAAAATAAAACATTTAAGTGAAAGAAGCCTTATAAACACATGCAAAAAGGGAAAAAAAGACAAGTTTGGAAAAAAAGAATGGAAAATAGTCGTCTAGCAACTGATGGAGTCCACTCGCATGTACCTGGTTGTTTTACAAATTCATATTGGGCAGACTGTTCTCAGAATCTAGTTCCAAACTTTTGTTGCGGCATATTTTACTGAATGCAGAGTGAAATTGCACCAAAACTTGATTTGCTTCAAAAGTTTGCCAAGTAACATTATAGGAGGAGTTATGGTCACAATGATATCACCTTTAGTCATCTCTAAATTGATTTAAAAGAGAAACAATTTAGAACGAAAATTTTAGAAACAAAATGCTTTAATACAACAAGTCACCGTGACCCACATTTGACCCCTTAGTCACTATCGGATTTGAAATATAACGGAAACCCATTTTGTCAGAAATGACTGCATTCATGTTTCCTTTGGCGGGAAACGCGATTAATAAAGTCTGCTTGTAGCTTTTATATCAGCTGAAAACTTACAACACAAGAAGTGAAGTTAAACGATGACATCACGTCGAGTCATATAAACAGTATCAATTGTTTTGTATTTGCGAGTCGTGTAAGGTCAAGACTGTTTAGGATGGCTTTTATCATTAATTAGTTCAGGTCGATAAGAGCCAGGTTTTCTTACAATGCTGATTAAATTCGTCGTCGCAACTTAAGGTACGAATGCTAAAAAGCTGCGAGGTGCAACTGAATGCAAAAACAGGTGTTTTCTTAAACGGAGTGACGGAGACTCCATGCTTGCTGCCTGTCTGCATCACATGCAGCAATTACTCCCTCTATTGACCGTGCTAACCGCCGTTTCCGTCAGGTTCAATTCAAACCCCATCAAATCATTTAATGGTTGACTCACTTTTCACTTAACGGGTTCCCGGTACTACTCTAGGCGGGTTACCATGACCACCGGTGGTTTGAAATGAGTCAGAATTTGCCGTTTTCACACTCAGCAAGGTTTTCAAGGAGCTGCCATGAATTATTTAACTTTGCGTGAACGTTTAATCAACGCACAAAATCAAACTTTAATGCTCACCGAGAAATTTTTGGCGCGCAGCTCATTCAGACGATCCCGCCATTTTGCAGTGGCATTTCCTTCAACTTTACGCCTGATGAAAATTCGAAGTAAATGAATTGGTTCTTCCAACCGTAAATCGGCTCCAACGTGTATTTGTGCTTGGATGAAATGAGCTGTTCTTGATTTGAACAGGAGTTTCCGCAGCTATTTCAGTGGAGATACGTTTGTCAGCGTATGTGCCTTCATGTGGGCGTTGTATTATAAGCTTAAAGTTGACTTCTAGTCTGTCTATGCCATCGCATTTCGAGAACCACGTGACCGGACTGAAAAGAAATGTTGGACACACGTAGCTCACCGCCACCAGAGGATTTGTTGATGAACTCATAAAATTTCAGCAATATCAGCCTTATATCTCATTTGTGTCACGCTATCCTTCCGGCTGGTCGACAGTACATTTGATGACACAGAAACGATTGGGGAAGCTTGAAATTAAACTTTCCATTACTTTCGCAGGTATGGGTACACTCGTACGCCATAGCTGGTTCAGTGTGTCTCTGTACACAGCGTATCATTTATCATGGTGGTTCTCTTGGACTCTCTCGTCACATTATCACCAGTCACTATGCCCGGTGCCCTGTGAAACATTAAAACTTTGTCGCTGTAATGTATTGTGTTCAAAATCTAAGTAAGAGGAGAATATTCAGATTACATTCCTTCGATATTCATGATACATAAGTTCAATAGTTTTAATATTAGTAGGGATGTCTTAACATCAGTATATCGTTCTTTAATTGAAAGCGCCTTGACATTCAATATTGTATCCTGGTATGGGAATATATATCTCAGAGTCTGTTAAAGACAAAAACAAAACTGACGCCTTAGGCAGACTGACAGACAGAATTGTTGGTTCTGGTCAGAAATAACTCCCTGAACTTTACCGTCAGTCATTGGAACGAAAAGCCAAACGTTTACACCACCTGTACTCTCGGTTCCAAACCCTACCGCCAGGCCATTGACTCAAGGTCCCCTAGCATGGAAACATGCCCATGGAAAGTTTTTTATTCCATCAGATATTTGTAATTAAAGTCTGGATTCTCTCAATATTATGATTCGGTCTTGTATACGTATGTTTCATACATCAATCTAGCCGTACTGTGTTTTACTTTGTCTATTGTTTTGATTGGATATCAATTTGAAGTGGTTTGATTGCGTAGTGGAAATCTGTTAAGTCAAACGGAAAGTTCCCATTATAGTTTTAATTGGGGGGGGGCAATAAACCATTTGATTAGTTGATTGATTGATTGATTGATTTGTTTGTTTGTTTTAGTATTATATTTGTTCCGAATCTTTCTGCGCCTTAATGAAAAAAGACATGCGCACAAACTGTTGAACTTTTACGATGGGCGCATTATACGGTCATCAATAGGATTGATATGGTCTGATCAATTTCAAAAGTTATTCTTACGAATAACTGCTTCTAACCGTACCGACTTTGTCTTTTTTCTCTTTTCAAAATGCAAAAATAAAAGCATCAATCCGACATCACACTTTGTGATAAGGCAGTACGATCGTACTCTTTTTTAGATCCTCTCTCTCTCTCTCTCTCTCTCTCTCTCTCTCTCTCTCTCTCTCCTCTCTCTCTTTCTCTCTCTCTCTCTCTCTCTCTCTCTCTCTCTCTCTCTCTCTCTCTCTCTCTCTCTCTCTCTCTCTCTCTCTCTCTCTCTCACGATATTTGACAGTACCGGTACTGTCAATGCTTTCATTCCTCTGACCGGGCCTGCAATGCAGTAAAGTTAAAGGGAAACTTCACTGTTTCATAGAAGAAAATAGAACATAAGCTGACTCATTGCGGCTGTCTTTCAATAGCAAGCCGAGAAACAAATATTGTTTTTCTCCTTCGTTAACAGCAAGATTGCAACCATAATCTTCGATGTCACTGGGTTTAAAAGCAAGGCGTGTCCGCGTTAATGTTGCTGTATGTCTGTGAGGAATTATATATTCTCTTTATACATATTTAGTTTTGTCCTTCGCTTGCCTGTAATTGTCTGCGCCCCCTATTTCAGCCACACTCAACAACACTCAAAGTGAAAGTGCGAGAATACAACCAACACCGACAGACGTGAGCATGGTGTCCTGGTGTCTATCGCTGTCTATCGATATCTGAGCTGGGCGTTGCAACCAGAAAGTTGTGTAGTCTATCGAGGAAGGGAAACATTTCGCCCCGGGAGCAAAGAGGGACAGAGAGCCATCAGAGATCATTCGAGACATTCCCTTGTTATTGTCAAAGGCAAACTGAGAGTTGACTATTCAGTTTATGTGTTTAAGATACCATTGATTATGCAAAGGTTATTTTCATCATCCTTCAACGTTGAAGCTTTCTTCAATTGAATAAGTGGGCTATCTGGCGCAGTAACCGTTCTCTCCGAAGTTAAGTCCAGCCTAAAGTGATATTTCCCCTTGTCTTCAGCACAACTTTTTCTGTGAATGAATACGGTCACTTCGTCCGTCTCTCTCTCTCTCTCTCTCTCTCTCTCTCTCTCTCTCTCTCTCTCTCTCTCTCTCTCTCTCTCTCTCTCTCTCTCTCTCTCTCATACACACACGCGCGCGCGCGCGTGCCCCCGCGCTCGTCGTCTGGACGGAGGCATCGTTACCGCCGCTGACACGGGCTCCCTTATTTTTGAATATGAATCGTCTGTGAATTCGATTCCATTTGCTAGCAACGTCCATGGGAACATGAACCAGATTATCCAATTGTGTCGCGATACAGTCTGTTGTGTTTGTACTCGTAATAGCTCTGTTGATGACATTCTGGGGCTGGCTTTTGTTCGGATACAGTCGTGTCCGACCGCGTCTGGGGCAATAATCAATGACGGCAAGATAATTACTGTGTACAGAAACTTCGAGTTGACATCTCAGTTGTCTTAGGTGAACCGAAAAGTGAGAAGGTGATGGAGTTTAAGTCGACAGAACAACTGACGCGGCCGATGAGCTCGCCCTCACAGGTGACCAGATTACCACCAGCAACATAGGATTTGCCGCGCACGCCACACACTCCGCCTTACGGGATGGATTCAGGCTAAAATGCAATAAAAGTTAATGAAAACCTAAGCGGCTGCATGTCATTACGCCTTGTTTCTGATAATCGCACGCTTTTCAGTACCGACAAGGATAGCTAGAGCGTGAGCACGAATAGCGTAACTATGGCTACGCAAACGGCGGTGACGTCACTATCTAAATGCTTTCTTCTCGGTTGTGAAATTAACCCACAGATAACGGAAAGGCGAAATCACCTGCTGACGTTCCAAGGACATCTACTACGAGTAGAGAATAGTCAAAACCATCCCAAGAGACACTGGGTCCGAAAGCGACACAATGGCAGCATCATCGGTTTTCTTTTGCCTTTACTACCTTGCGTGATAAAAAATAATCCCAATGAATTTACTCCAACCAAAAATAGCTGCAGTCGTGCTCAGTATCGAAGGTAATGCAAGATCCTGTTTATATTCTGCAGTTGCTTGACCTTCGAAAAAAGATTCCTGAGGGGACAAGGTACCCCAAGCTTACTGATATCATTACAACGTTCAGTTTTGGAATCAAACGAGTAACAGGATAACACTTGCGCAGTGTGAGTGACTGAGTTCAGGTTACAGCGCCCTCAATGATCAAAGTAATTAAATTCTGCAGCAGCAAAACTGTGCAGACATCACGCACACTCGAGTGTTTCTTTACGTTCTCCGCGGCCAGGCACGCATGAAGTACTATGTAAAGTGTGTCGTAAATGTGTTAACTGCCCTAACATTCGAAGAAACTGACTTAACGAAGAGACGACGTCAGAAATGACAGATTGTTAAAGAAATTATCTCTTCATATATATATATATATATATATATATATATATATATATATATATATATGATATAGATAAATAAAACAGCGCTCAACACTGAAGTGAAATATCACAGTCTCTTGTTCCAGTCCGTTTTCAAATGACCACCGAACATCGAGATGTATTTTTTAAAAAGAATTATTTAATATAACTAAAGTTTAGGGTTAGCAATACTGGGTTGCTAATTACCACATGATAATCGCGGTATGATAATCTTCCATTGAAACCCTACAACATGAAAATGTCGATGTAGAATTTTCATGAAAATGTCCAGAGTTTGTAAACAAGGGATGTCCTCAAAGCGTAAACATATACAAGCAAATGGAATGTTCCTTGACACAAATAGAATTGGAATAACGTCAGGGTAAAAGTCACAAAGAGCTTTTTTACAGAAATGTATATACACATGAATGTATATCAGGTGAATGTTGTACACACAATGTCCTCATCGATCGACCACAAGTGCTGCCGGCATTCTGCTAGGAATCCGCCGGTTGAGGGCGCGATGCCAATCTCGAAATGTATATCCTCCTGTCATCGGAGGTCAGCGGCGTCCGCACGAAATGCGTCATCTGCTTGGTGCGGTTTTGCTTTTTCGGACGTATCCAAAAACTGTTAACGGCGAGAAACATCTTTTTTTCATCTGAAGGGTCGACGGAGGACCAGTAAGTATGGTAGTTATCATCTCCAATCTCTTCATAGAAGTGTGAAGTATTCAGTATCACGGCCTGGTGGACAAGAGATGAGAAGGGCGAGAACTCAGTAAACTTCAATGACACGTTGCTCGAAGTGTTGTGCGTGCAACTACATGTATGTTGCGAACAGGTACGAGTGTCAATTTAACTTGGCTGAACACCATAAAGAATGAACTAACAATCGAACGAAAGACCAAATAGTTGACGTTGACAAGATCGCTTGAATGAAATCTCAACGTAAGGGTTGTTGCAAGGCCGCCAGTTTCATCGCCTCAATAATGAGTTAAGAAAGATTGCATTCTTAACTTCCTTTAATAGCCTGGTGTATGTAGATGTGCCCTCAGAACGCCATTCGTTGTTCAAATTCAATCAAATTATGATTGTCATGACTCGATAAAAGCTAAAACGGGCTATTAGACGAACAGTTGATACAGAAAGAAACGAAGAAAAGTTGGCTGTATGGATGTAGTATCAGGTCGACCTACCTCGGCGTGAACAGTGCCCCTTCTTGTCATAGATACATACAATTCGCTTGCAACTCCCCGTAGACTGACCAAGCCAACACCAGCATTACTGATATCAATCACAGCTGAAAAAAACATAGAAAGAATACAAACAAAACCAGTTAGGCGCTGCCGTATATCGGAGCTTTATGGCAAACCGATCGGTGAGTTTTAAGGTCGGTTTTGCTCCGATTCCGTTTTCATTGACGCAAATATAGCACACTCAACGGACATCAGAACAGTTACACCATTGATTGATCAACGACTCACTATAGAATATAATAATCACCGGTTCAATTCGATCACCGGTCATCCTTCTTTTGGAAAGAGTGGATCTGGTTTCAGTTAAGATGGAGCTGCACGTTGCCAACAGTTTTTTTCGAAGGAGCATTTGTCATCTAAGATGATAAGGAAACCCCCTCATACTTTATAATTTCAAAAAGCAAAGAATCGAAAGTTTGGTATGGTAGCAGTAGTTTACTCGAATGATAAAGATCGCGAATATTTGGGGTAAGAAACTTCAATTTTAGTATTAATGATAAAAATCAATTTTGGTAATAATGATAAAAATTAATTTAAGTCAAAAACTTGATACTATTATCTGAACTTGAAACAAAAGTATGTGCAGAAAAAAACGACTATTTATGTTGCATTATCTATCCTCATTCTAAAATGGCACGGGGTGAAAGTCTGACACCAAAAAAGTGATTTAAAACATGATTAGCAGAATTAAAATGCCTCTTATTCAAAATGTAAGAACTTCATAGCCAAGCAAAATACTGATTTTGTCATATAGTATTTACAGAACATAATGTGAAATTTCAGTTTAAATTTGACCCAGCCAGAGTGAAGTTAAATTCTTTGGAAATCTTGACATTGGGAGAAAAGAGAAGCCAGGAAATCGAGGGATTTGCATACATTTGTATAAATTAACTCTTCTTTATCATGCAACTTGCGACTGCTTGACAAGATAAAAGGTGAACCCAACCAATATTTTCATCTTGGGTCAACACATTAATTAAAATTGAGTGAATATTTGCAAAAACGTGATTTTGAGCAAAATATCCTGTGTTAGCTGCAGCTCAGCTCCCCTAATGGTTATGTCATCTCTTTATAAATACGTTTTTGTGAAAATACTAGGGGGCGGACACGTCCATGGAAACACTCGAAAGAATACGGGTCAGAGACTGTCCACCTCTTTAATACGACAGGAAAGTTCACGACGATGTGAGAGACTAGGAACAGCCAAGAAATCGATTCGAGGGACTATGGACAACCTTGCTGTCGTATCAGCGGACGGGAAAGGGCAGGCGAGCATTGTTAGCTCACGTGTTCACACACGTGAACACGAGAACACGTAAGCTAATGTTGCAGCGATGTCTGTCTGCCTGTCTGCCTTTCTGTCTGTTGGCGCGATATCTTAAGAACGGCTAGTCGGATCAGACATGCATAGATTCTGTCAGAGAAAAGCAAGAAGTGATTATTTTTTTGCTAGTTTTTCTTTGCATATTTTATGCTTATTTGCATAATTAATGATTTTAGAAAACATGGATATACACTGAGAATGGCGGCACAAACTTTGATGAGATTTGCAACAAATGTTGATCACACTACGATATATCGGCCGAGAAATATATTAAAGAGCTAATTTGCCTTTTTGATGAACCTTCATGATTAGGGATATATATATAGGAGTAACTCGACCAAAGTTGTCGACGAAACTTGCCATGTGCAAAGAAAATACTATGAAGTGATTTAGCATGTTTTCTTCGGCCAATTACTAATTTACATATTTAACGAACTTTCCTAACTGGGGATATATATCTGAGATGATTTGAGCAAGTTGACAAATTTTGCAATGTACATTCGAGATACTGTAATATTAAAAGAAGTCTTTTAGCATTTTTTAATTCAACCTAATTTGCAGATTTAACGAACTTTCCAAAATGGGGTTTTACATTTGGATTGACTTGATCAGAGATGACGAAACGTGCCATGCACATTTAAGACAATACGATATAACATTATTTAAAGTCATTTAGCTTTTTTACTTCAGCTAATTACTAATTTGATTTACTTGATTATAACAATCTCAATTACTTTGCAAACTTGTGTAAAAGTTAAAATATATACTGAAAAACGGGAGCGTTCTCAGTTCATATCTCAGAAAATCTATCGGCGACAATTTTTGCCTTCGACTTGAATTTAAATACCAGCCTTAAAGATTGTTGGCACCGAATTCAGGTGTGATTTATAGGGCCAAGGCAAGGTCCCATACAAGCAAGGAATACAAAGTATGTAGCACGACTGTCAAAAAAGTAATTTATATTTCGCAGCACTCAAACATCAACGTTCGAACCAGCATCGAGCTGCGCATGGTTCCTTTGGACCATCGCCAATTAGCGAGCTTGTAACATTCTATTACAGCAAGAAGACGTTTGCGGACATGAATCGATTCTCAGGATTGGCCAGAACTTACAGAAAAAACAAAAAATAGACAAACTCCGATAAAGACGAGGTGAATGGTATATTGACAGGCCGAAAGGCGTTTGCAGCTATGCTCTCTTAAGCAACGTCAAAGCGATGAAAAACCGACCGTCCATCTCTGATTTACTCTCTGTACTCAAACAAACGTTGTTCAAAATACACTGTTGTCTGCTTTGACAAAGTGATTACGAAGCTATTTATCAACTCTAAATGGACTATTTTTCCAGGCAATGCTCGTTCTCAATACAACAGCAGAAGTCCCCGGGGAAACTTCTGTTTGGCTAAGGGGATAATTCAACTCAGTTTTTGTACATTAACGCCTACACCGAAGTTTTGAACAAATGTCCTTCAATAGCACAGAAGATCCTATTAACTGTATTGAAAGAGTTTGTCATAACGTTCCGTTACCGTTTCGGAGGCTGAACGCGGTACTAATAATCCAGGCGTTAGGCGTTTGCATGCATTTCGTTCATACTCTCACTCCCTTGAAGAGTGTAAAGTGTTTGCAAAGCGTCAACTGTCATTATCCACATATTTTTAATGTCTTTTGAAGAACGCATTTCTCCGCGACAGTGGCTGCAATGTAGGCTTTTTTTCAGTGATTTTGTTCCCCGATTCATCCTTTGCTTCTTGTAACATTTCTATATCTATGTTGAAAATGTGAGTATATAATTCATTAAAGTTGCTCGTATTCAAAACCTGAATGCTTGAAAACCTCAACAATGGACTCCGATCAAACGTGGGACCTTTCACTGTCCCTCGTCGTCGCGTTTCGGTACCCTGTTCTACATGTCACTTTTACAACACGATTGCGAAATAAACTTAGATGCCTTCAATGATCCTCATTTAATTGTAAAGTTCTCTGGAGGAAATGCGAATCTTTACATGGAAAATCTTTCTGAGCCAAATCAAAGTTATCTACGTCAAGACCAGGAAGTGAAAGCCAACAGCAAGGGGGCATGATGTATGGCTGCCGATTTCTGCGCGTATGTTTGAGGAGAAATTGGCTTGCCAGGAGATGGGGCCCAAGGGTAGAGGCTATCATAAAACTGGCAGGTATAGAAGATTGCCCGTGGGAGGAAATGGGTGACAAAAGCCAGCAGGGAAGTTGCAAGGATGAATTCAAACTGATGATTAGTAAGAGGACATTAGGAAGGGAAGTGAGCGAATCGACAAGTTCTGAATGGACAATGACGGGGCAGAAAATTAATGAAAACGCTCCTTGCGCAGATGACACCGCTGAAGTTCTTTAAACTCAAAGGCAATGACCCTTTTCTCTGTGCAAAGGCTAAGACGATAGAGTGCACCGCAATCGAGGTTTATTTGCATAATGTATGCGACTTCTTATGATGAAGTTAGTCGGTCAGATTGACGTCTGTGAAGGCTGTCGCACAGTGACCTGGTACACAGAGTCACCTCCTGGGTAATGGGTGAACTTTCATTTCCAAAAGGGAAAATGATACCCAATGACAATACTGGCTTCGTGATGGAGACATTACGTTGCAAGACAGATTGGAGGTAGCTAGCAGTATCGAGGGGAAAGTGTATTATTTTCAACTATTGTTGCGATGAGTGTCCCTGATTGGATGAGCGGCCGTACAATAGACGTGGCTAATTTGGGATAATCTCCCTTGATGAATTTGTTGAAGGTGACTGTATACGCAGTGTTCATTGAAAGCGGTGTCTTAGTAAAAAATTGGAAAAAAACAAATCAGTAAGCCCTCTAGATCTATTTACAGAAATCAATGCTTACTCCCCCTTTACAGTCGATTTTTTTCCCTGGGCAATTGTTTTTTTACCCATTGTTCTCTGAGTTGCCTTCCTTACTGGAGTTGACCGGTAAATTTACATTTGGACTTGGCGTACAAAGGTAGACCTGAAATAGGTTAGTTTCTTTGTAACATAGCGCGGAAACGCACAAAGGGAATAGTAGAATTGATAAAACAGATAAGAGATGTCGTCATAACCACAAAGGCTCGAATAAGTTTGTACCTTCGAGCGGTTGGTCTATCTTGTGACTAGAACAAAGCAAATTAAATGGCGAGAAGACAAACAGTGTTTTTTTTTGTGCTGGAACACTAGCCTTGTTGTCTTTGAAAGCAGCTGGTATTGAAGTCGGTGTTCACTTGCACTGGACAGTCGATGCAATGTCGAGGGACACTGCCAAAAAACACGAAGTTGGAAAAGTTCATTTTTTTTCCCCCTCTGTGGGACGGTTTCTCTCCCCTTCTGGCCCGATCATAAATTTTATACGTTCATAGCCAGGATGGAATATGTTTGACAGTCATTGGATGTACACCGAGTGCAGCAGTTTTGACTTCGCTAAACGTCACCAGTTTGTTTTACAAAACTAAAAATGGTCCGAATGCGCAATTTGGAATTTTCCGGGAGATTGTCCAGAAATATATATTATGCGTAAGTCAACGTAGATTCACCAAGTCTCACCTCGCATGACCTTAATCAATTTTGTAGAACTTAAAAAGGACGCACATCATTAACATTATCCACAAAGTTGAACGTTTCAAGTGCGCTTGGGGTAGATTTTCCTTAATATATGTTTCAGACTTATCAAGATAGATGCATATGTCCGGTTTACATCAATAATATAAAAGGCACATTATCGAAAGGCGGCTTTGCTTCCCAAATCAATTGTTCTTATTCGACTACAGTCCATCCTTAGACATGTGTGAACATCTCTTAGACGAAGAATCATTTCTCTGTTTTAAACGATACTAAAAAGTAAAGTGATTTTAAACATAAGAAGGAGTAAGAACGTAATTCATTATCGTCTCGAGAGAAGATAAAATGGATTCTGGCGAACGGACTCTTTGCCGTACATATTGAGAGTTCGAACTTACCGTACTCATCTTTTCCTCGCACACCTTTGACCGTACCATTGGGCAGGATCTGAAGGTTGTAACCGTTTTTGCAGTGCAACCAATTGTATGACGTCTCATCGTGGTGATGATTTTCGACTACGTTTGTTTCGTTGGCAGCCGGGGCTCCTTGCGGAATCACGAAGGCAGAGCTCAGCCGATAGAAGAAGGTCGAGAAGACGAATGACACTACGAAGATTTGAAAATTCATCGTTTTTGCCGAAAGAGAACCCGGACTCAACAGTTTGTTTTACTTCTGTCTCGAAAGTGTTACTAAGCTCTTCCTATACCTGCACTCACTTTGGCGCTGAGTACCCAGTAACCGCAAAATCTGCTTCTACTTTTCGATTCCGAAATCTTTATATAGCGAGTGAAAGTAAAGCGTTGGAACCCCATTGGCCAACATTATACTTTAATCTACATGATCGTCCCGTAAGTGTACGTATTACGTATGCAAATGTAATTCATGGTGCACATTTTACGGACAATTTTGCCATTCGGCCTGATAAGATAGCGTACATTAGGTACCAATTACACCGAGTTTATTTGCATATCCTAATACCGTTATTGTAAACACTTTCACGCGAATAAAGAGTGAAAAAAAAATCGACCGCTGGAAGCGTGATTAGCGCTCTTAGGACCAGCCTCTACCAACGCACAAACTTTACATGTAACGGCGACTTTTCTACGTCAATTCATGTCGGCTGGGAAGAGAGACTCGTGGTTCATTTCATGTAAATAAATACCACATTAGGGCCATGTTCATTTCTGACATTTGACATTCCTTGGTCATAACTTTGTACTTCAGACAATATCCCCAGCCCCTGCTCTCCAACTTTACGACTGCTACGCGTTGAAGTTTTAATGTGTCAAGTCACCACTACCGATGTGGACTGATCCAAAAATTAGCTCCTTGGTTTGGATAAACATGAACTGATATTTACTCCTGTACTAGTACAATCTGTCAAACTAAAATCCCAAAAATCCGTCATACTAAGGTTGTTATAACATACCAGTACAAATAGTTTAACCAGTAATATACTAGTACTCTGTTCGGAATAAAACAACTAGGACATAGGGATTTTAACTCCTACAGTGGCTGGTGTCACATAACTTTGGTCACTTGTATTTTCTTAGTGCAATCACGTTTGAAATCATTCGTTCATTTTGTCTTACGGTACACTACTTTCCTGATTTTGAAGGGAAAATATTTTCAGGAGAGCGCTTGCGCCACTTCCAGTAGCTTCCCTCATCAGTTTATTTATACAATAGTTTGTTTTCTCTGTTCGCCCACGTGGTTGACACGGACATCGTGACTAGGTGTTTGTGATTCACAGCGGGACAACAAAGTTATCTGTTTTTCATGTTTTGAGCATTGCAATCCTACTTCGACAAATCTCATTGTCCGTTCTATGCATTGGCGTTGTGGGTGGAAGATGCAAAAGTGCGGTAGTGCATTGTGTAGGGTGTTGCCATGGCAACCAACGCGCCCGACCACTAGCTAGAAACCGAAAGTCCCACTGAGCCTTCTGCTATGGCTTACTGAACTGATCGCTTTGCTTGTAAAGATTGTCCCTCCGAGTCCAAAACCACTGATGATAACAGAGCTGGCTTATTTGCATCGCAAGTGAAAGGGATGTTGAAAGAGGTACGAGGTACCACTCGAGTGGCTCTTTGGCGTAAAGTGCCGTGGAAGGTTAAGTTTGCTGTCTCGGAAAATGACCTCCATCGAATGCCCCCACTTCAAGCGCTTCAGAGGACAATTGGCACTGTGGGACACTTGGATATAACATGACACATCAAAGGTCAGAAATCCTTCAACACTTGCAAGACGTCGGGAAAATTTTCACCTAAAAATTTACCGATTGCTAACCAGAGCAGTTCACGTCTACAACTAGCCTACGACGTACTCAGGTCTTGCGATGACTTGCTTAATAACTCGGTGTATACCCAATGTCAGGCGTTGGACTTTTTTTGATTTTTTTTTAATAAGGAGGGGGAAAGTTTAGCTTGGAAATAAAACTAAAGTTGCGACCGTGGCACTGCTAAGTGGACCATAAGTCGCCTGTGATACATTTTCCGCTTTGCAAACATAGTACCACACGCAGGGCATTTTAGAATCTGTCAAGATACGTTAACGATAAAGAACAAAGAAAGTTGTGAGATAATGACGTCTTTTTATTCGCGTCTTCCCATTTGTGGGAGAAATTTGAACTTTATAACAGTTTCTAAAGTTCACTTTACTCGTCGTGAACTTTTCACGAAACTTCTGGGCCCAGTCAATGAAAGGTTGCACTCTGTGTGCATAGGGGACTGGCTCTTAATACTCCAGCTTATCGTCCCCAGCGTTCTTCACAGCTTTGCGTGGCAGACGTTGTGCTGTCAGTGACGCGGTGATTTAGTACATCCGGAGAAAAAGTACAAATCTGAGTCCCAGACGACTGCGTCGTGTAAATTGGCCCCCACTGAGAAGAGTTGTATGTCTATTGCTATGGTAGCAGGTCATCTGAAGGCCAGTTTGCAACAACTCGTCAATGCGTCCTTAACAGGGACACCTTCACTCACAGTTGGGCTCCCTCTTCGATTTTCTGTGTCTTATGAATCGGAGACCTTGGGAGGTCCAAAACAACACTTGTTCAATTTTGCTGTTGGAGGCTAGTGGAGTAATAATGCTTATCCAAAGATAAAGTGAAAATATTGAAAGAAGGCATGTCCTTAGCAATCATACAAAGTTAGCCAAATGAGAGTCGAAAACGAGGTTCCCTGCACTAAAGTCATCAGTCCTAGGCACCTCTCTTATTAAAATGCCTTGTTTTAACGCCCATGGAAGTGTGATATTGACTTTAAACTTGGCTCCTTCAATGTCTGTGGTTGAATATTTTCATGCTATAGCTGATACTGACCTGCCAATGAACACATTTCGATGGACTAAAGTTTTCTTACTCTAAAACGAATTGTAAAGTGGTTTGCTTTCGCCCTATTCCATGTGCATGACTTGGTTCCTTGCACAGTAATGGTCTGGAACAAGGGAAGGGAAACGTGACGCTGTATCACCATCCCAAAACATCGACCGGTGGGTGGAGGGACGGTGGTCGTATATGCAGAAGTAAAGTGGTCAATTGTGCAAGTTCAACGGTTTTTGTGCTCTGGTGTTTACCGCGGCAAAGACGTAGCGGAAACCAGTATTGACACAGTTTATACCAATTAGCTGGGCAGCAGATCGATAGGCACATGAGTAATTTTCTGGGCTGACGTCAGTAAATGAACCCTAGAGGTACGTCGCTGTCTGCCAGTACGTTTGCAGGGCACCTGGATGACTAACACTTCTCATTGTTAACAGTGGTTGAATCATACCTAGGCCCGGGGGCGGTTACTCTAATTTATTCCAGCGCTATTCGTGACTACACCAATTTGCGCACATTTCTGCAGAAGGCAGAGAGAATATCATGAAACCGCACTTGGTTTAAACGTCAATGTACAATTTCCGAGCACGGACCGAAAAGTTCCAATGTAATTGTGCACTTTTCGACTGATTTCTCAAGGGGGCCCCGAAGTACTGCCCTGTCATGCCATGAAGAATCGTGCCTTTGTAGAGAACGTGATATCGCGATAATTTCTGTTACTGTGACGCTAACCTGAAATAAATGTCACATGTTTCAATTATACAACTGGACGTTGATTTTTTTCCCGTGTTCGCCGATTGTAAATCACATGTACGATAATCATTGAAAATCCACAATTACCAGCCTCCGTTGAAAGTGAACCATGTACAGATTTTGGGACAGATATGTGCATCGTTCATTTGAGGGAAATTAGTCGATTGTTTAAGGTAGAACGCGCCTCGGGGATAGATATCGGACTATCAAAATTTTACATTTTTTCTGGTCTTGTTGGTTTCAAAATTTTACATTTTTTTCTGATCTTGTGGGACACCTTTTAAAGCTCTTGGAGTAAGAAGTACTTTCACAGTCTTGAAATTTCCGAAAATTAAAAATTTCATTTTTCTTCATCTTAGAGTCTACAGAGGAATAGAGGCCATTTTGAATTTCAAAAATCGGTAAACGTCGGGTAATTGTTTCTCTTGCGCAAAACTCTGCACATTGACCGTTGATTGGTGAATGAATGGCTAATTGTTTGGTTGAGGAAAGTTTGAGCAAAAGTTTAAGTCTTTCACTTTCGAGGTGCATACTACCTTAATACTTGTATCATGCATCAGATGTAGCATACAATAACATAATTAAAGTAGATATAGAAGTAAGGTAGAGTACTTCGTCGAAGCATCGCAGGGGAGTTCAAGAGTGCATCGAAACAAGTTAAGCTCATTTGGCCCTAGATACATTTACTCTCATTTGTTGGGCTATATGACATTTTGACAGCGGTTGCTGGCACTCGTACACTCCAACAATATCGGGTGCGCACACGCCAGACTGAAGTAAAACGAAGATATGGTAACATTTACATAACTCAAATGAAAAACAAATATATCGAGCAACTCCTACCGTCTAAAAAAAGCTGACAAAGACCACTGTTTTCTATCCAAACAAATTACGCTTTCACTTATTCTCGACTACAAAGGTTTCTTTGTTAGCCCGGCGGTAGGTCTCGAGAAATGACAAAGAAGATGATATAGACAAATATACCGTCGCTGTTGTCACCGAACTGCGTAAATGTGACGAACAAGAAATGAGTGTTAATATTTATACTACAGTTCATTAGCTTTGGACGAACTTTGACGAAACATATCTTCAGGTAGAAAGCGTCTTGCGATCGGGGACAGACTTCGGGTTCCTAAATTTTATCAATACTTTTCTGGTCTACCACTTCTGGGGACTCATTTTAAGGCTCTTGGTAAAAGCAAATTTTTAAACGTCTTTGTTTTATCGAGAAATCTTGGGTAATTTGTTTCTCTAATACCAAATTTTGTGCGGTGACCCTGATTTTTATTCTCGATTTAGCAAAAGAATGGTTTGAAAGTTTCATTGAGGAAAGTTTGAGCAAAAGTTTAAGTCTTTCAACTTCGAGGCGCATACTACCTCAAGCTGCAGGACATGTATCATAAACTTTATATGGTGATACTTGTACAGAAATGTATCTTTAAAGCTAGAGACTTGTTCCTTGATATGGTACACCTGTTCAATGTGTGCACCTATTTAAGTAAAACTTTACAAGGCTTTGTTTTCCGTTGAATATTTAATAT
The DNA here is from genome assembly GCF_041260155.1 of Ptychodera flava. Classification (NCBI taxonomy): domain Eukaryota; kingdom Metazoa; phylum Hemichordata; class Enteropneusta; family Ptychoderidae; genus Ptychodera; species Ptychodera flava. Next base: position 11,732,188 of record NC_091947.1, read on the forward strand.
TTCGAAACTTTGCTTTCTATTTAATCTCATCAGACATGGTTTTTAAAAAAGAGAACAAATACTGTATGCGTGCAAGTCATAGTCTAATCTATGTAAGAAATCTGTTCATGTAGAGCTGACTCGAGCGCCAGGATGATGTACTAGTATATAACATATTGGCCCACTTGCTGCCGTATTTGATTCCATTTCTTAACAAATTGCTACATACGCAGAAGTTAACGCGATGCTTTGAAATCCGCACACTGGTTTCATTCAAATGGCTGACCATTAACTATTACTGATTTCCAAGATGTGTTGTGAAAATTATAAAGAAACATTCAGCAGTTACGACGGATAAAATCAAACCGACATAGGTAGTTGGCAGTCCTGTTCGACTATGCACCACACAATGTGATAAAGTTACCACTACAATATAGACTGCAGGATACAATGGGGGGGGGGGGGGGGGGCAAAATCATTGTTTTGAAGGGGGTTTGAAAATTCAAGAGAATATGAGAGGGCCTCCAAGGTTTACTAATCGCAAATCATACACATGCCACACCATCAAAATGGGACAAAAACAGTTCTTTCAAAGACCCTTTCTCCGGCTATCTAATTAAGCTCCATTTCAACGATTGACTATCATGATTATGCAATAATGGAACATCACTCCAACTCTGCATTGGTCGTGCATTATCATCATTTACAACAGATTGCGTCAGAGGACATTAACCCAGACCTGGGCATGAGAACGACAACTACACAATGTTTTTCGCAAAAAATTGTCAGAAGAGCTGTTGCCCGCATTTGATTATACTACGGTACAGAAGTAGCAAACAGGTTACTGCTGTTGTAGTTTTTTCCTGTCAGTCACTCATTACGATTACAAAATCAGTATATATTTATGCAACCATCTGAGACCTCTTTTCCATTTGAATCGAAAAATGATTTGTCAGGCAAAACAGAATTATCCAATGGTAAAACTTTAACTAACAATACCGAGTACTGCGAATCAGACAATCTCAATGCAAAATTCAAGACTGTCACATGTCATTGGTTCCGTTGTTTGTCCCTCTCTCCACCGTGGTTTACTTAACTTGTGAGATGCCATTCATATCAAAAATTTACTTGTTGTTATAGCTTATGTATGGAAGTGATGAATATTGTCAGTCTGCTTGTTACCAAAATAGTGCTGATTGACCGAAAGTGTTCTGGTTTCAGTCGTAACGGTAATATTTATCGTTACATCTAGTCAACAGTCCTATCAAGAATGAAGGTAATGCTTATTGAATATATTGTGTTGTATTTAGTTACAGGAACAAGGCTGATTACTGCCTGGATGTTAAGCACTTTTAGAATGTTTACAAACACTTCATATGTGTATAATCTTCATTAGTTCCCATTTTGTGCGCGTGCGTATATATGTAGATAGATAGATAGATAGATAGATAGATAGATAGATAGATAGATAGATAGATAGATAGATAGATAGATAGATAGATAGATAGATAGATAGATAGATAGACAGACAGATAGACAGATAGATGGATAGATGGATGGATAGATGGATGGATGGATGGATGGATGGATGGATGGATGGATGGATTGATGGATGGATGGATGGATGGATGGATGGATGGGTTGATGGATGGGTGGATGGATGGATGGATTGATTGATGGATGGATGGATGGATGGATGGATGGATGGGTGGGTGGGTGGGTGGATGGATAGATGGATAGATGGATGGATGGATGGATGGATGGATGGATGGATGGATGGATTGGTGGGTGGGTGGGTTGGTGGCTGGGTGGATGGATGGATGGATGGATGGATGGATGGATTGGTGGGTGGGTGGGTTGGTGGGTGATGGATGGATGGATGGATGGATGGATGGGTGGTGGGTTGGTGGCTGGGTGGGTGGATGGATAGATGGATAGATGGATAGATGGATGGATGGAGGATGGATGGATGGATTGGTGGGTGGTGGTTGGTGGGTGATGGACGGATGGATGGATGGATGGTTGGATAGATAGATAGATAGATAGATAGATAGATAGATAGATAGATAGATAGATAGATAGATAGATAGATAGATAGATAGATAGATAGATAGATAGATAGGACGCCTCAGATAATGTTTTTTTACGGTCATGCCTTACAAATGACAGTTACAGGGTGGGTAAGTGAACTCTTGCAATCATCGTGGAGGCAATCAAATGGCTAGTTGGCGCATTGTCCACCCTTACAACACCTTCCATGACGATGTATTTTATTATGACGAACATAGAGTTTACTGAGAAAGCTTGTCCACCAAAACCCTTCTGATTTTCTTCCAGTTTTGATCGAGAGTGTGCCGAGCGATAAACCAAATTGCGCCGTTGATGCATCAGGGCTTAGAAAAAAACGGGGGGTGCACATTTCAACTTTAATTCCACAACTCGCGTAGCGGCTTTTACTGGTAAACACTTGAACGGTCCACGCTCGAGCACCATCATAATCAATCAACACCCAGTCGATTGCATGGATATCTCGAAATGCTGCAAACTGTTGTTGAGAGCGCCGGACAAACACACAGCAAGGCCATAGGTCACACTTCAGAAACCCCCCCAGCGAAGGGATCAACAACGCCTGGCCGGAACGCTCTTTAAGCACATGTTTGTAACTTATCGAGATATTACTTCTCTTAGTTTCAGCATCAAAGGAGGACCACACCACAATTATTTGATTTATCAGCTCAGCCGTGTTTAAAAACCACTTAGCATCCGTACTCGATAATGAACAACCTCGATGTCAACCGGAATTAATCCGGTAAGATATCGGATTTTCCGAGGAGGTTCTCCTCATCGACAAAGACCACGTGGCGGTAACGAGAGTGCTTTGAGGAAGACATGGCAATAAACAATAACAATCGGAAGGACAATGGTCGTAATTTTTCATAATATTTACATTATTTTTGTTGTGCAAAACGAACGTGTTTTCTTATTCTTCTAACTATAAAAAGCGTGTTGAAGTACGATGAATTAGCGTTGCAAACACAATTATGCAATGTTAACGTTTTGTTGACGAATGCATTCTAGTCGGGGATAAAATTCAAATGTCGGCAATAACGCACATACAGCGTCTTGACAAGTGAAACGCTGGCAATTCTATATGATTGGGGGAGAAGGGAAAAAAACTATATATTATAAATTAGGGATACACATTCAGGTTCTCTAACTTTTACAACTCTTTTCTGATCTACCACTTGTGGGGATTCATTTTAAAGCTCTTGGGGTAAGAAAACTTTTCACCGTCTTAGTTTTTCGAAAATCGACAATTTTATTTTTCTTCATAGAGTTAACACAGGGAAGCCGATCATTTTGAATATTAAATAACGGTAAATTTTGGGTAATTTCTTTCTCTAGTACCAGATTTGCACGGTGACCCCAAATTTTATTCTTGATTTTGAAAGAGAATGGTTGAAATATTCCTTGAGAAAAGTTGGAGCAAAAGTTTCAGTCTTTTACTATCGAGGCGCATACTACCTTAAATATTCAAATGTGCATCAAAAGTCACAGCTACGACTTCAACAGAAGCCTATCAAACTCACCCCGTGCATGACAATTTATGTAGTGTGCGCTTTAATCTAAGATAGGAGAAACATATTGTGGCTTTTATAAGAAAGAGATGTCTTGCACAATGCATGAAATGCCAGCCGCAGAACCCTCCACGAAGGTAAGATAGTTTCGCGATAGCTTGTCCGGGGCCGGGGCGGGGGACGGTCCAACTGTCCCGGGGATGATAGAGATATGGCATCTGTGTTCCACATTTGTTATTAATACCAGCGATGTTGGGTATCTCATGCATAGTTAGTGTTATCCATTACGTGCCCAAACACACGTCCGAAAAATTCGAAATCGAAAGAATACATTTGTCGGATTTTCTAAAGTGACAATCATAGATAGCTATACTGTACTGTGCATGAACTTTCACCACCTCCTCGGCAGATAATATTGCGGTCAAGCCAGCCAATCAAGGGGCGTCCGTCACTAACGTATTTGAGCTGGACGTCTCAGAACCACATGGTTTCTTCTAACCTTTGTTGTTATACATGCGTTGCGAGAATTCTCTGCAGCGGCGAAATAACTAATAAATCTTCATTGCAATCGTTTTATGCATGAAAAAGACGGTGATACAGGCAGCGTACTCTATCATGCTATGACCTCCGTACGCATTCACCCGGCCCCTTCGGTCTTGCCAGGGGCAGTACTTTCCCTGTCGCCTTTGAGATCCATTTAAACTCTCCAAGCCATGTGATATAATATCAGTCATTCACTCTATCTTATTTTAATGTCCGAGGAATCATAAGGTTTCTTAACGGAAAAGTTGCTGTCCTAGAAAAAAACTACCCCTATGTGTTTGTAGTGACATGTGTCTGCAGGTGAATGACACAACAGACTGTTTCGACACTAGAGGGCGTCGAGAAGTAAGTATCGATTTGCTCGAAGAAGATTATGTCATTTGTTACTGGTCCTTGATATATGGCAAAAGTGATGATGCGGTTTTCCATTTTCAAATTTTCTTGTCTTCCCTGACCACTTCGGTACACCATTACCACAACAGTTATTGGTCTTTGGTTTTGGTTTTTGGTTTTTCTCTCTTTTACAATCAATGGGTTTGTTGAACGCACCAAAGAAAAAAGAAAGACGACGGCGTATATCTCGAAGCGATATAGACGATGATGAATAACCAATGTATGGTTTTTACATGGGCGCCAGTGCAGTGATATCAAAATTGAAACCAGGTGAACACGTCTACGATTGCAAATGTTTATCAGTATTTCACGTATGTTATCTATAGCTCTCGCTTCACCTCGTCGAAGATTTCTCTGCATTTCAGGATGGGTTATGTGTGAAGTTGAGGGATGCAAGTACCGGTATATATACTCAGCTAAGCTACCATGCTGGACGTCATACTGTCGGAAAGACGGCTTGTACCCTTGTATTGGAAACCTAAGGGACCGAGCACAATTAACGGCAGGGGGCCGGAAGAGAAAATGGGGGGGGGGCGCGAAAAAAATGAGTGTTCTTGGGGTTGGCCATGAAAATTCCAGGGAAGGTAAGGGGTGGGCCACCAAATTTTTTTACACCATGACAGACAGAGAATATTTTTCAGCATTTTTGTTCCTTGTTGAAGCTGGAGTTCCTTGTTAAACTTCTTGTAGCATGATGAAATACCAAGTCTTAAACCTCACAATGCAGTTGTTATGTGTAAAATGAGCAATATTATTATTGAAAATTGACTTGAGCTTGTTAGACTAACTTGGAGATTTGCAGTGAACACTGTCATCATTAAAAATAATTCGTGTAACAACTATAACAACTATAACAGCACTGAATGAACTTGTAGATTGTTTATAAGGTATTTGGTAATTTCATCATTCTTTGATATTAAAATAGCACAACACAATACTGAAAAGTAGCTGTGGGTGTTACAAGTAGTAAAGCTTGAACATATGTTATTTTGTTTGTTTATTATTTATATATTTATTTGTTTATTATTTATTTCATGCAAGAATGTTGTTTTCACTAAAGCATAAATTAAAAGTTATAAGGATTATACATATGTGTACAACTTTGTACCTATGTAATCTTTCTTCTAAATTTTTTGCTGGTGTTAGTGGGGCTGTAAAAAATATATGCACCATATATTTTCTCTTCCAGCCCCCCCTGCCGTTAATTGTGCTCGTTCCCTAACTTGTCCCGTTTTCCTTTTCTGCCATTCTATCTGTCATCTGCTCTGTCTGTCTGTCGGTCCGTCTATCAGATAGTTATGTCTGTCTGTCTGTCTTGCTATCTTCGATATTATCTGTCCGTGTCCGCAACCTTCGTTGCCAATCTACGAGTCAGTCAATGGGCCATTCTGCAGGCATGTTTCGTCAAGCCTGCAACACATCTCGATAAAGTATTAAATGTATAAGTTGCTTGATTGCCGACACGATCCGTACAAGGGGGTTCCTATAAGCGGTGGATGGATTAATTACAGGCTACACTCCTTTCAAGCAAGGGTCATCGCGTCGGGCAATACATTCATTTTGACATGCATTTCAGAGCTTTTTTTCAGACAACATTGTGTAATAGCGCCCCCAGGAAAAATCTAGCAAGAACAGACGTGAACTACCATCCAACACTCGACTGAGCGGCAACATAGCGAGCGAACAATCTCTTTCAAGCATTGTAATATTGTTTTTTCATAGTAGAGATAGTCATCGACTCCGAAGCGATACTGAGTCGACTACGAAAACTCATACATTAAGATTAGCCCTTAACACACCGTCATATAATTTATGGCGCCCTAATGTGTTTAATATTGATGATCGCCCTGATGATTTTGAATCTTACATACAGTAGCTCTACAATACGATAGGCAAATCAACTAGTCTGCTGCAAAAATGTATGTAATTAGGTAAGCTGTGAGATAGATTCGTCGCCATAGCTATGCATACTGGCCCCCTGACCCTCTGAAGCGGAGAACCGCATAGGTAGCAAGGTATCAATAGAGCACGCGCCCAAATAGGTTGATGATAGAGGGCGTCCTGTAGCCCACACTGAGCTGCCTGCAGACACATGTGACGTAACTTGCATGCGAGAAGTGTAGGTTTTTTTCGAAAAAGCTAACCTCTTTGGAGTGCAGATCTCGAAAGGAGTTTGTTTCATTCATAAAAGTCTTTATGGTTCTTTCATTAATTTCTGCCATATTCACCTTCATGGTATAATAAGCAATCTATTTCGGGGACCATGTCCAATATGGAAACTTCGCTGATTTCACTTTTTATTTCCTTCATATCTTCATGTTTGATGTCAAGCGGTTTCATTTTTCATGGTTGCACATACATAAGATTTGCAGATTGTTGATTTTGGTAACCCTCCGAACACTTGCTTGTAATCACATGACAGTCTCTCAGTACATTTTCGTCTTGTCATTGTGGCTGCGGCTGCAGTCAAAAGTGGAGACAACCTAAGAAAGCAATGACTCGAAAATTTCAGTTTTTAAAGCTTTTGCGCATGATCTGCACGAGAAGGCTTTGAGCTATTGCCCTTAAAACAGGTCTCAAAATTAGACGTCTCCTCGGTTCAGATAAGCAAATCTGACGCAAATTTACCGATAGTTGAAATTCAAAGTGGTTGCCATTCTATGGGTTCTAATTAAAGCGACTATCAAAGCAACAAAAATGGGCTGCCTATATTTGCCGTATTAATGAGAGGTGGAGAGGGTTTTTTTTCTCTGCAGGTGAGGCCACACAAGCAGTAGACTAGAACTGAATTGTCAGATTTTGACAATCCGGAAATCTGTCCCGAGGCGTATTCTGCAGCAATATGCACAAGGACTGTTCATCTCCGATCTTTTATCTTTTTGTATAGGGCAAATTGACATGAGAGCGAATCTCGGCTAATTGTAAGCCTCTTCAGCGATTCAGCGAGGGACGGGTGTACCCTGCGTGCAGCGAAGATAGACTGAGAGGAGTGAAAAGGTCACACCTGGTCATTGCTCCCACCGTAAGCTTTCCAATTGACAGCGATCAAGCAGTGCAAGCTGTATTTTGAAACCAAGAGTCCCGTTATAGAGACTCCAACCAAACTAAGTGCCTCATAAACAATAATATGGTGATCCAAGGGCTTAAAAGAACAGAGACGGAGAGACAAACAATGAGACAGGGGGAGACAGAGACAGGCAGACATATATTGAACCTCAGTTAACAACGAATCGAGACAGAGAAAATATAAAACGTGGTTTCTCCTTTTCAATATTATTGCACAAACTTGAAAAACGGAAAGGTGGTCAATACAAGAAAACCCCCACAAAAATTACTCGACATGCCAATCAATTTGTTTGTCCACAAAACAAACACTATGGCCGGTAATATCACTGAAATCTCACGGATAACATTCCAATTTACCTACGCCATGCAAGCATAAATCGCCAGATTAACTACCAAAAGTTATCTGCTGTAACAGATTGGTGATCTCAAGTTGAAGGAAGTTAACTTAGTATTCTTGAAGTCGTTTGAATTAAGTGTCGTAAAAGTGTTTCGTGAAAGCCACTTGTCATCGTACACTTTTCACCAAAGTTTTGTGAACAGCCAGTTTGATTCATGATGTCCAATGAGGTACGTGGGATTCTACGTGTAAAAATTGAATTGACCGCAATGTATTATATTACAGTGTACTCGCAATATGTCAAACTCAGCATTTCAGAGTTTTACGAGCACGTCTACAATCAGCCGGCCACGTTGTACAGAAGACATCGTGATTTGCACATCTCTCCTGATGAGGGACATTGTTTATCGTTCTCCGAATACCAGGTGTGTCCCCGCGAACCTGTATTTGGTTTCATTGCAATTATCAGCGTTTTGAAAGGTACCTTTCTGCAGACGTGGAAGTCGCGCAATGACGATGAAGTGTGGTTGCGGCGAGCGGGATCGGAAGTAATCGCCGGCTACATATTTATTTTCCCCAGCTTTTTGATGTTGGTGTTTTGATAAAAAGCGAGTTGACATCCCGCACAGATTGTTCAGAGATCTCAACTCGCTGTTCAAATGATGGGAGGGTTTCCTGCCACCAACGCAAAGCAACCCTTGTGTTGTGATGGACAAATTACCTGGCCCTTTCCTGACCGTGCGCGCCCACAACATCCTCTCTCTCTATGCAACTTGAGTGCGACTGACTTCACTTATTGAATTATCTTTCTAGTCTTTCAATCACACAATCGGATAGATTTGAATGAATGTGCCGTGATGTGAACTGCTACTCAGAGATGACAGTGATAGCGTGGCGCCATATCTTCTATGATATGACATGCTATTGGCGTTACATTATTCTGTTGAATGTGAAAATGCATGTATATATATATATATATATATATATATATATATATATATATATATATATATATATATATATATATACATTATATATATATAATATGAGTACACAGTATATATACACATATACAGTATACTCATATATATGAGTACACTGTATAGATAGATAGATAGATAGATGGATAGATGGATAGATGGATAGATAGATAGATAGATAGATAGATAGATAGATAGATAGATAGATAGATAGATAGATAGATAGATGGATGAGGGGATTGGGCATCATACCCTAAAAGTCATATTCTTTGATATTATTACATGTTATGTATGATAAGTTGAACGGCGTGACCCTATATGCGACACTAAGAACCAATAATGTGATCCCAGGTACATCTTGATATTATGCTCCTATATGATTCGATGATGAACAGTGAGCGCATAAAGTATTGCGATTTTTGGAACGTAATACCTGATAACAACTCCTAACCCTTCGCCTTTTACTAATACCCGGTCTTCCCCATTTGTAGCAGGTTAGACAGTTTTCACACCATTTTTCTGACAGGAATGACCATTTACGTCTCTCTTTGGTCAAAAAATGTTTGACAAACTAACGTTCGATCGAAAATACATCACAGAGGAGAAATATTGACGGGGTTGGAGTTCGTTTCATTGCCGAGTGTCTCAGCATGGTTCGTTCCTTATATTGCCCTTGATCTTCACCTCGTCACCGTGTGACGTGAGAACGCTCCATTAACCGTCTGCACGCGGTCGTCCTGATGACGTCATGCGCTTTAACTGCGTTTTTTTTTTAAACATTTTGTCTGATTTTGTGTGACGTGAATATTAAGACTACCTTTTCAGCGTTTGAGCTCGTCTGCCAAAAGGCCCTGTCGATCTGTATTGTATATGGTAATAACAAGTTGCCCTTACCAACACCCCCTAGAAAACGAACCGCGCCTCTTTCTGCGAAAATTTATCGATATTTTCAGCCTACGAACGCACATAATGTGCGGACGCTTTGACTGACCATGGTTTATTGTGTTGCACTTGTTCCTCGAGGCACTAAAAACAGAAATAGTTACAAGTCACCGAGGGCGGTATTGTCATGTCGCGCATTAAATTTTCTCAAAAGCATCACACAACAGGATTCGGCAAGGCTTTTCACTACGTCTTGTGTTATTTTATTAACCCTCGCCGCTTTTGTTGGGCGTTTCCGTATCTCCGTGTTTGACATTCGAAATCGGCGATCGAGAAATGTTTGATGGGACGTCGTGTCAATATTGACAATCGCTTTGTCTTGCGATCCGTTTTGTGTGACCGTTGGGACACCGGCGTACGTCACAAGGTGCAGTAAAAAGTACCCACAGTGGTGGGTCGGGCGATATCTTGACGTGAACGTGCATAACGGAGGCCCCACATATCGCTGATTTAATTGTACCCATCCAATTAATTTGACAAAGACAACCGACATCAAATGTTACGGTGCTGGAGCCATGTATACCTGTCTCGTTAACTTGATTCGTAAAGTGTGTGTGCGTCTCTGCATGTGTTAGTAGACAGCGGACCCCACACCCAGTCTACCTTATTCTATGCATACAATGCTCTCAGACTGACAAAGCCGATCGCCGACAAAAGTTACCGAAGTCGTCTGGCCGGTTTTAATCTAGGGAGTCCTTTTAAAGAAAAAAAAACACCAACCACCTGAATTAAGTTCCCTTCTGTTGTTCTAGGTTTCCGAATATCTTTAGGTGGGCAAACTTTGACCCTCTTACAAGTTACCGAAGAAGGATTCTTGGCATTGTTCGCCTTACCGGACGGTCGCAAAACGCCGAGAAAAACTTTTTTGACGAGGCGTAGCTTTCAGACTTCAAAGTACCAGCGAAATGAAAACCCAGTCGCATCTACGGTTCTCCCCTTCCCGCCCTCTTTGTTGTTTCCACCAGCATTGCTGAATATTTCAAATTGTCGTCACGGTTTGTTCCTGGCGTACTCTATAGCCGCTTTTGTCGCGTGCCGGCCCCCGTTGTGATGGCTCGAACCCAGGTTCTCTAAGGGACGCCATACCCTCTTGTTTTGTAGGACGCTGCCCTTCGCAACACGATTGTCTTGCGGACCTTTTGTGGCGAACGACAAAAGTTTTCTCCGTTCCGTGAACACAATATGGGAACACGTCTTTAATTACGGTTGATGTATAGGGCCCGTTCTGCAACGCTTGACTTGAAGTCCCGAGAAGGGTAGTCCTGGCCAACGAAATTACAAAATGCGATAACAAGTCTTTTCGAAAACAGACTGTTTATACCACAGTGTCTCTTTGGTCAATTTCAACTCAACTAGCGAGCAGTCATCAGTAGTAAGCGGTAAACAAGGACAGAACACAGGTACCATTATCCTCCGAAAACGACAGTGGAGCCCCGATTTCATTTTGTTCTTATTCCCAATGTTCAAGTTGAGCATTCGGATATATCAAAGAACTGGACAAAATTATAAGATATGTCAAAACTATTATCAATTGATCTATCATTCAATTATACTTTGTTCCTTCTAGTTGCACACACCAAGGAGAGAAATATCATCTGTTTACGAATTCATTTAATAGAATTTAGCAGCTGTTTTGGCTTGCGTAGCGCCCATACCCCCTCGTTGAATATCTCCAAACGTCTGCCAAACGTCTATGTGAGTTCGAATCCGGTTGAAATTTTACTGGATTTCCAATAAATGCGCATTGCCGACATTTTCTGTATCTATTCCGCATGGGGTGATTCAGAGAAATGGCCATCTCAAAATGTTAACCTTGGATATTGGTCTAGAGTAGCGTAAGCGGGCGGACTACAGTCGTAACCCACATACCTTATTGGCGTGCAATATTTTAGTTCCGTAACCAGGTAAGACAAGGGGCCATCCAGTCAAACAACATTAGAACTAGGGGATAAATCCACGTGGTTCATTTGGTTGCCTTGTCTAACATGACGCCGCCCAGAGGGAAGCTAACTTTGCCACAACGTTGCCAACATTTTAAGACCTGGCAGACATCTAAAACGTTGGTCTGTCGAAATTGTCTGAGTTATCTGTTGTGATATTTTGAAGACAAAATACAGCAATGTGTGATGGTTGAGGAGAGCAAAATCAACACGCGATCAAATCAACACATTGTCAGCTACATACATAGATAGATTCAAAGATAGATAGGTGGGAGATATTATGAGGATAAGCAGCTAACTAGGTGGACAGATAGACAGAAAGATATACGTAGTCTATAAATACCTAGATAACACCTGAATACAAGAATAAACGGATACACATAAACATATGTACAGATAGATAGATAGATAGATAGATAGATAGATAGATAGATAGATAGATACATACATACATACATACATACATACATACATACATACATACATACATACATACATACATACATACATACATAATACATACATACATACATACATACATACATACATACAGACAGACAGACAGACAGACAGACAGACAGACAGACAGACAGACAGACAGACAGCGTTAGTCAGACAGACACCGACAGAGACAGTCCATTTTTAGCTCCATAGACAGACAGACAGACAGACAGACAGACGGGCGTGCAGACATAGACACTGACAATGTATTGCGTGACTACGCGTGCGTAACCATAGAATATTGTCAACACACCATCACAAAGGCGTTCTTGACATTAAGCCAGCTATGATTACAGTTTCAATTGATTTAATTTGCTGTGATTGCGTTTTGCAAATCGTTGTGACTAAGCGCTTACAACGAACAGCCTTTGATGACGATTAACGACGTCGGATGTTTCAAAAATGAAAAAAAAAATCTCAAAGCCGCAGTCAAGTTTAAAGCTGGCTTCAAGTGAACCGACCCGATTTATTATTCAATTAAAGGGAAGTTATTCAATACTTTTGGAATGAGTATGAGTGATAGAAACTTGTTTCATTTCATCTAATTTCCTTTATAGATGATGTATGGGATGATATTGTAACGATTGACTTTACCTTGGGTTCAATGATTACAAAGGCACCGCCTCTGCCAAGAAGGCTTTAGAATTGTCCATCGGGGAGCGATTGTGCCACTAGCTAACATAAACTGTCATTTAATGTCGGTCCAACAAACTTGCCTTTTAAGGTGCGCCATCCCCTTTATCTGTTTTCAGAGAAAGCCTCTCTCCTCATTTATCGGGCTATTTTTGTCCCCCACAACATTATCACCTTAAGTTTTGCTTTTGTCCTGAATTGTCGAGCCACTACCTCGTTGCATAAGACAATCTGTAATCTGCTTCACGCTTGCAATTGCCGAGGGGTTAATGACCGGCGCGTTGGCAACCCTCGGGACCTGTAGTGGGCCCGCACAGGAAGTCCACAAGATCCGCCGGGTAATGCAATACAGTAGTGTGTGCATTGGTTGAAATGTCACTGTAGATAAGTGATGATGAGTTGTGCAGAGCTGATGGACACGGATTGAAATTCAAATCGAGTTCCGGCATGAGCTTTGATGAACAAGTCATCAGTGTCTTACAGTGGATGAATCTCTCGTGCAACACCAATAGGTTCGTCTCTGCTCTGATGTTTTGCTATCACCTGGAGTGCGCTCTTAAATTTCCTGCTTTTCATTAAAACGGTCAACTCGCATAGTCAAAGGTTCAACGTCATTTGTATCGTACTGTGAATAATTACTGTACTTGGATATATTGATAGAATCGTAGTACGAATTATTGACTTAGGGTATATCGGACCTAGCACCGAGGCAACGCCTGTAATGACTTTATTGGACCCAGAACCGAGGCAAATGACTTTATAATCCATAAACATATCTTAGCTCCTCATTTGCACGGATGGTCGCTTTAAAGCACCGCTCCTGCTCGTAAACACGGTACTTTGACTCTCAACACGGTTTTGTACTGTTCAAGACTCCTTCAGTAGCGACTGCTCACCTTAAGGGCTTCGTGCTGGTGATGAAAGGCCCTTGCAAGCTTCTTTTGCTACACAATAACACATTTAAAACCCGCAAAAGGGCGCTATTCAAATAAAACACCAAGACATTTCAAATTAAACAGCAAGACATAAAAACAGCACAGCACCTTCGAAAACGAGTTCTGACCAATAACGGTAAAAGTACAAGATTTCTACACGTTTCTGTTGGCAAGTATACTCATATCAGGACTGTTCTGTTACTGTCATCATCTGCACCTCAGATATAAAAAATGGTTTCATTTTGATATGTCGTCAAAAATCCAATACGAAAACAAGTATCTCAGAACGTTACACTTTTACATGTCTGTTCACACTTTCCTTAAGAAAACTTGACACTCTTCTGTCCAATTATCGAGCTTAAAATTAAGAGGTATGAATACACGATTTCTTCATCAGAATAGCAAAATCATCTCTTCTTCACGAATTTTAACATTCAAAATGATAGCCACTTTGTGAATGTACCTGTTGAGCAAATCATTGCCTTTTTCAAAAACAAAACAAGACTATGAAACCTCTATGTTCTCAACAGGTTTCAAAATGAATCCACACAAGGTGCAGGCAAGCAAAAACTTATAAGATTATGAGTCTGAAAATGGCTGTGGGGCATTCTTCCTCAAACAATCTTACATCGACCCTGTCTAAGCACTGCCTTCTTTGATTATTCCTTATCACTCAACATTTACATCTGACCTGAAATTCACAGGGCAATTTTCAATTCATTTACCTTCTAGTTTCTGAGGAGGTACAGTGTGATTTCCTGGTTTCATGTGTCGTCCTTGGTACGATTACAAACTACTCACAGAAACGGATGCTGCAGAGGTCACAGACAGCGAAGACGAGAATATACAGAGGCAAGATCTGCAGACTACATGACCGCTAGCGACACTATAGAATTACAACCACCGTGTATTTCATTGGATAATAAGTAAAAATTTGAGAGACTTTAAACTTTTCGGAGGGGCTTGGGCACAAGACAAGCAACCTTTGAGACTGCTTTAAATTGAAATTGAAAGAGACCCTTAGTTATTGAGCGAGTAATGTATATGAGAGAGAGTGAGAGAGAGAGAGAGAGAGAGAGAGACAGAGACAGAGACAGACAGACAGAGACCCAGAGACTGAGACCCAGAGACTGAGACACACAGACTGAGACACAAAGACAGAAAAACAGATAGAGACAGACACAGACAGACAGAAACAGATAGAAAGAAACCAAGACATAGCAGAAACAGAGACAGACATCGTAGAGACAGACAGAGACTGGGATAGACAGACAGACAGACAGACATACAGACAGAGACACAGGGACAGAGACAGTGAGGGATGGGAAGATAGAAACGGAAATATATCAAATTCATCTCTGTAAAGATAATCATGAATTCGATGTCAAATGCATTTAGGCACCAAACCAGTTAACGTTTTCAGCCTTTTCGGCTTTTTCTAAGAAAATCCGATTTTTGTCCATTTAACCTGACTGTTGAGTCATCAGCACGAAATAAATTACAAATTTACTGTGTCTATTATGTCGGTCTATGTCAATGTCCTCTGCTAAAAGTCCAATAATCAATTAAATAAATAACCCCTTTTTGATTGCATCCTCTAACCAAACGTGCCTTCACAAGCAATTATAAATGAAAGGGAGAACAGAAAGGCGTCTCTTGTCAATTCATTTATCTTGTCAATTCGTTCTATTTGCACATTTCTTGGTGATTACGTCAATTGCCGCCGAAGGACACACTCAGTGATATGATCCATAATTTATTAATATGTGAAAGTCGGTAAAATACAAAAAAACGGAAACTTGACGTTGTATATAGACGCACTTTGCGAATTTTATTTTTATGGCAGGAAAATTAATGCTTTCACTTTTTGGAGAATGTTGCCCTGACGGCGTCGTTTCTCATTATATATCTTCTTGTTTAACATCACTTCATGCAATCTCGCCGAAGTCTCATCTTTCTTTGTCCTTGGTTTCTTCCCTCGCGGGTTAAATAACACCATGCAAGAAAGCCACTTTATATATCAAGATTTTGTCGTTGCAATCGATTTAGATTCGAGACACTCACTCCGAGCCATGATATTTCTTGTCGAGGTCATTCCACTGGTGACCTTAGGCGACCTCCCATCATGTTACGCGATGACAGGCTCAAGACAAATTTTAGACACTGCAATCGAAATACCCCTGTGTTTCGTCTAAAATTTGCTGCGTGAAATTTGTCGGTGTACTATTCTTTTACTTTATCACTGCAAAACGTTCAGAAAAAAAATATTGAAGGAAGGGGACGACAAGTACAGTTGTTCTGAGGCTTTGGCGGAAACTCACTGGCACCTACACTGAACACGGCAAGAATTGTATCATCATTCAAAGGCCTATTAATTGACTTGTCTGTCACCGTTCCTATATAACTTATTTTAACTCAAAAGCAGCACGAGCAAAACCTATCACGTCGGTAAATTACATCTGATCGACCGCCAAAAGGAAACTTGAAGACGATTTGTGAAACTGGACATCAGTTCTCACGGCACTTATCACCAAGGCAATGCGTGCAAAATTACATCACATGCGCAGAATCACTCAAAAAGAGATGACCGTACTATTGACTGGTTTTGTGTGTATGAAGCCTTGACGTTTCCGTTAAGGTCTTACACATTACAAACGCACATCTCTGAATCTGTTACCATGGTGATGACCGGAGATGACCTCATGGTGTGTGTGAATGTGATGATATGAGGATTAAAATCGTAGAAATGTTTGTACGGTGACAGCAAGAATGAACCGCAGGGATAGATAATCTATTCATTTTTGCAAGCTAAATAATGGTAAGTACTCTCGGAGAATTTACCCATGTTCCATGCCGAAATAGATTTGACTAAATATGAACTGAAACTGCTCCCGTGTTCCAGTATATGTTGCAGTTGTCTATGAGCTGACACTTTTCTCTGACATTATTACCATGTGTTAGCAACACAACAAGATTGTTATGATCAACAGCGAGAGGAATGTTCATCACGTATAGCTTCGATCGAAAATATCGTTTAGTGTACAAACTAGAAATTAGCTGAAATGGAAATTCTAAATTTCTTTCACTGTTGACATATCACTGATCATCATTTTATGTAGCAAGTTGAAAATACCTTTGGTCAAGCGCCATAAAATTTATATACCAATTTTGAAAGCTCATTAAATATGCAAACTACCAATGCAAAAAGTTTCTCTTTACTACAACATCACAGTCTAATCAATATAAATATCAAGTTTCACGAGCTTTGGTTCAGCCTTCCAATTTAAAGTTCTGAATTGGAAAAACCCTGCGAGTATGCAAATAAGTACTTATAGTTGATGTAAAAATTTTCACTAACTGTATATCTTTGTACTTTTATAGTGTACATAGTAAGTTTCATCAACTTTGAAAAAGTTCATCCCAATCTATATCCCTGATTAGGAAAGTTTATTAAAACACAAATTAATTATGATTATCAATGTTACGTGGTGGTAACTTCAATGTACATGATATTTGAACTTTGGACAAGTCCATCTTGGTATATATCCCTATTTAGGAAAAATCCTTAGATATGTGCCAATTAGTAATTTGTTCCTGTGAAGATGCTAAATAACTGTCATTAATGTCGCATCATCGTACCGTCAGGGTGCATAGCAAGTCGCCTCAACTTTGGTCGAGTCAATCCAGACATATAACCCTAATTAGGAAAGTTCGTTAAATATGCCAATTAGTAATTAACTGATGTTGGCGATATTAGATTACGTTTTCGAACGGTTGTTAAAAGAATTATATTATGCTTAACAAATTCTATAAACCGCATAACAGTGATTTAAATATATCAATGCGTCGTTTGATGATGAAAATAGCTCTGTTGATTTCATTTATGATGGAATCAAGTATATTATCGTCATTTGTATATAAACCCCCCAAAATTGGAGTACAAACTATAAAAGAGGCAGGCAATAAAAGCATTATAGCCCAAACTGGGTACCCTCAAGGCAGGAAATCATTTGCCCCTGACGTTGGGCAAATGGTCACCCACCCTCGGGCACGTCATTGTTTGGACTATTATACATAAAACATTTTAAGTCAGGCATGTTCTAATTTGAGGTTTCCATTTACACGTGAATCAAAATTTGTATATCGACACCTCGAAGTTATTTTCTCGACCAAATCGAGCTCGAATGAAAACAATTTTTGTCATCTTATGTATTTAATACAGGAATGTATCATTCATGGTATACATGGATGAAACAGAAAGAAGTGAACTTTGATATAATTCGCAGAAAATGGTGAAATCGCATAACATCTTGTACTGCACAGTAATTTGTATAACCGTACTTGCGAACTTGATTGAGTGCTGAAAAATGACGTGAGATGGCTAACAATCACCAAAGTCGGTCAACGTTTATTGAAATCGTTTTCTCCCCTTTCTTTCAGAAAGTCGGGGACTGGAATTCGGCTTTAATGATTGAGTGGATGAAAAGATGATTTTTAAGAGATCTTTTCCATGTGTCCATTATGAAGAAAGTCTCCCTGGGCCATACTTAGTCTTTGATCACTCACGGGACATTACAACAAACCTGAAAATTGAAATGTTCAATATCAGCGTAACAGTAACACATAGACTTTGCTCTCATCACATCAAAGCTTTAAAGTACAGCGCAACGAAGGTGTCTAATGGTTCACACAGTTGAACACACCTGTAATCATTCCGTGCACCAGAATCACATCTGAATGAATTATCTATAAAATATTGATGGGACATGAAGAAAGATATGACAGCCACCTCCCGAGGCACCCTGTCTGTATGACTCCATATTGCACGATATTGTATCTCAACGCACTCGACGCGTGCAATGGCTGTAAAAACACCGCACTCAGGCCAAAAGCGCGTCAATGAAGTCATTCAAGACGGATTGGTTGGCAGCGGTATACGTTCTTAACATGTCAAAGACTATTGTATAGAAAAGAATTGCCTACCTTACCGTAGGTCACAATACTACAACTTTCCCTGCTAAAAGTTTGTAGTGTCACAGGTCTCTTGAAAACTCCTCAAAGGTGTATTAAAAATTTAGTTGAGCACACTTTCTGCATCGTGATCAATTTTTCGGATTATTGCAGAGCTGAATGCGCCTCTCGACAGCAATTGCAATATTAAAAATCTTACCACTCTTTTCAAAATCTGGAGCTAATGTAAACTTATTTTGACACGTATCGAGAAAAGTGAGTTTTCACCTTCATGTTTGCATGCATGGCAACTGAAATGTTCGTTTCAAAGAGTTCATATGGAGAAAGGAGACCACTTAAACTTTTAGTACAATTATTTTACGGCAATTCGTTGCTCTCTTAAAATATACGTATGAGTGGTGACCTATGGTTTTCATTGCAAAGATGATATTTTCTCAAGCTAATTCGGAAGCAAATTTCAGTCTTCCAGGGGTTCAATGTGACCTGCTTTGAAAGGTATTGTTACCCGGTGGTATTTTAGGGTAGGGTCTAGGCAAACTATATGCATCGATGGACAGCAGTGGACAAGCCTTGTTCCTGAGCAAACAACTCAGACCGAAGGCGTTTGTTGTGTAGCGTGTATAGGAAATTGTGAAGAACTCTGTTCCTTAAAGCGTTTGGTATGTTCGCCCGAGGGGCTCGGCCCATATTGACAAAGAAAAATGAGTTTTTAATGATTGAGTCAGTATTCATCCCCTAATAGGACTGTTTATCTATTCGGTAGTATCGTGTGAATTTGTGAGGCGGGATGAATATTTCATGCGTCGACTTGAAGCCTGCGTTGACGTTTTTATAATTTTGCTAGCGTATCGAATGTCAATAATTGTTATCATATATTAGAGATGTGTATAGGACCCTGCTCGCATCAGATGTAATCGCTATACAGACTTGTCGCTTCTTAAGAGTTGATGAAATCGGACTGACGGTCGACAAGTTGCTCGGGAGGACCGGTTGTTACACCCTACACTTGGGACACCAACTTCGCTTCTTGTGTGGTAATTCTTGATAATATATCATCATATAAAACATGTTTGAGCAACGGTGCCTCTCAGAAAAATAGCACCGGCTTCATATGTCAATAACTCATAATTACTGATGGTCATTTCGATGGTGAGCGTTTTACTATTACAAAGGAAAACGTCAAGATTATTTAATATGGGTGATAGCACCTGCAACATTCAGTTACATTAACACAGTGACACTACGCCCCAATAAATTGATAAACGCAATTGTTTAAATTTGTGGTTTGAGTAATTTTTCATGTATTTGTAATTCCTGCGCTCACGTGACAATACTTGATTCGGGTCAAACGCGATACACGGGAGTCACCGCCGGAGGAACTGTAGCCTTGTCGCGTTCAGCCCTACTGCGCAGACTCCACTCCGACGCGTTCGCCATAATTTCATGATCAAGCAAGCAAGTTGATGACCATCACAGTGAAATGAATAGAGAGACATGGTAGGCTGGCTGTTTCAGATACATAATAGGCAATTTTTATTTTCTGACTTGACCCAAATTTAGGTAGAATTCTACTCGTTGATAGGATTGCAGCCTCGAAATCGTAAACTTTCTCTTCTCTTCTACATTGTGTGGATAACGATCACCTTGACGTCGACACCTGGTGAGAAAGTTAAGTCTTTATATCTTAAGTTTTGTGAGAGTCGAAACTATGTCGAGAAAAATTACAAAGAATGATGGTCGTTTTGAACTTCACGTACTGGTACATTTGAAATCCAAAAATTTGCATGATCATCATTTTTGCGAGGAAAGTGTTTAATGTTTCTTCGAGCAAAGTATGAGGAAAATCTAGAACGTTGATCTCGATATGAATGCTGTCGCAACTCTCCATCTCAGATTGGATTTAAGATGAATTGCGAGGGCATTTCAGTCATTCATTTCTCAATACTACGATGAGTACAGTCAGGGCATGTAAGTCAAAGTGCTACCAGGCTGACTCTGATAAAGTCTCACTTTGGACTAATAAATAACAAAGAAACTTTCAGTCTAAGAGCAGATAAATGTTTTTCTCACCTCCACTGCAGTAATGAATACAATAAGTGCTTGATATGGATGATTTGCACAGCTTGACAGCAACGTTAAGACACAGAAGCAAAATTTGCCGCGTTTGGTGTTGTGTTTGGGATGTTTGTTTCTTTGTTTTGCACCTTGGGAATGTCTTTGGAAGGAGAGAAATTATATCATGAAACAGTTTTCGAATGTTTGCCTTCTGTAAAGGATGATGTTGATGAAGATTGACATACAACGTTGTGCTCAATTTCACTTCGGAAAAAACTGAGTCACGAATCTTGTGGAATTACCAGTGTACAACTGATTGGACAAGACTGGTGTACTGTGGGGAAATCAGAGATGAAATGTCTGTTGTCGTTGGAGTCACGGTTTCTGCCGACATTCATGTCGAAGCAGGCAAGCGAGGCAATGATAACAGTGTTATACCTCAACAAATGAGGCGTGTCGCAATGACTTTCACTCTGCAGATGTTCATTTACTTATGGGAGGTCTCAGCCTGTCAATTTCACTTCAAATCGCCACAAAGAAACTCCACTGGAAAAAAAATGTGTAGCACGGTTGCGTTGACACGTTTCAGTAACTATGAAACCAAACAAACCCCATGTCGATTACACCAAGGGGTTAGTGAACGAGCGGGGCATTCTCGAGCTGCAACTGAGCCAAGAAATCCAGTTTGTTATCCGAGATAACAGTACAAGGAGTTAATGGGTGTTAGCAAATGTTTTTCAAACAGCGGGCTTTCTCAAGTTCCTTGTGGGCAAGCTGATCGGTTGTTGAGTGAGTCGTCTTCAAAATTACCAGTCTCTCTCACTGTAGCTACAATAACTTCGAAACTAAGATATTGTTTGTTTTACATTTTGTTACGTCCATCTCAGCAGTGTTGCTACTGCCGATGGAGCAATGAGGATGTACTTCAACAGCTTGTAGTATGACTTGGTGGTCATGCATAGTAAATCTACATCGTCTCCGTCTGATCGAGCGTCACCTGTAACCCATCATTTCCCAATTTACTGCGAAGAGTCAGTTCCATTACTATTGCATGATATCCTTACGTTAGAGCTCCATGCAAAGAATTAACTCTGATCATTGTAATTTTCTTAACCTGGTCAAGAATCGATATAATTTTCCTGCTAGAGTAAAAATAGACCCAGGGCTTCTCTCAGTATCTCTTCTGAATCTTCTGAAGGCTTCATCACAATTTTTTTTTTTGGGGGGGGGGGGGGGGGGGGGGCAGAAAGAGAGTCACCATAGGGAACTTTGGTGTGTTCCATTTCTGGGTACATTCAGTGACCCGGTACGCACATAGGACAGTGAAGATGACAAATGTTATACCGGATCATGATTCTCATGATGAGATGAAAGGAATGATAAAATAGAGAAGTTTTTTTCTAGTAATTCGACAATTTTATTGCTTGAAGGCAAAATAAACTTTCAAACATGGTGAATCGCTATCCAGTAGTCGATTCATGTCAATTCAAAATATACACAGACTAACAAAACGAAAGTAATAAATAAATAGGATGCTTTATAAAGTTTGAGCAAAAAAATAAACATCTGTGACCATAATAAATAAATAGGAAACTGTCATCAAACAACCAATACCATGGAATGTCGTCTTCATTTTGCAAGTTCGAGTAGAAATATAAATACAAATAAATAGCCTCTGTCAAAAAATAACGTTTCTTTGAAACTTTCAATATAAAATTCATCTTAAGTTACGGCAGTGAGATAAACCCCTCCTCCCTTAATTGTAAGGTCCCTCAAGACCTCGATATGTCCTGGGGTGTAAGGAATCAGATTAATATTAGACCCTGGGTGGGTACTCGTCAGTAGCGAATGTTCGGGAAATGTTTCTATTCAAACTTTTTTTTTGCCTAACATAGTTTTCGTTTTTTCAAATAGCATGTATACTAAAGCAATTTTGCACATTTTTGGTGTAAAGCCAGGTTTGTTTTGGACCCTGGGCGGGTACTCGTCAGTAGCGAACAGTTGGGAAAGATTTCTACTCAAGTGTGTTTTGCCAACATATTATTCGTTTGTCGATTAGCCTAAATATACTGAGGCAATTTTTCACATAATTTGCCAGGATTAAGATGGTCGTTGTGCAGACGGGGAAGCATGCCTGGATCTCGTTGTAGGTTGCGAACAGGCTCAACAAAATGTTTCCGTCAATATTTGGCGAAATTATTTTGCATATCTAATGATATGTTTCACATCAATTCAAAACAATCAGTAAAAGCAATTTACAACTATTAAATTATTGTCACAAATTCGAGTAATCAAAATATTTGGTCCCATTCTCTGACCCCATTTTGGATAGGTAAGGTCATTAAATAAATAAATAATACAATAGACAAAAAACAATAATAAAAAATACCACAATCTCAACGAGTTCCTCTTTAAGCCTCGTTTTCACTTTGAAGGAAACCCTTTGGATTGAAATGCTCCGGAACAAACTCAGTATGTTCATCTTATCAACTTTACCACTGTACATGTCAAGTCGTGTGAAATTCTGGCTGGACTTTTCGGGAACTCTCCCAGCTGCGTCGCTCGACTCTGCGAATCTTTCATCCAAACTTTCACAGTCACGCTTACAGATATGTGTATTTCATAGTCTATACGGGACAGCCTAACCTCGCACCGGCCTGAGGAGAAAGTGCGCCATTCGCTTGTTCGAGTTAAGGGTTGTCCTTACGTGGCCGCTTTTGTCAATGGCTAGGTGGTACTGTGACTGCTGATTCGAGCTTGCGTCGGCTGTTCTGAAAATGGCGGGGTCTGACTGTGGATACAGCATCGATGAGAAGGCGATGAACAAATTGTCTAACGGCGAAACCTTGAAACACAACTCAAAGTTGGCGACAAGTGGTCCATGCTGCAAAACGTAAGGGAAAAAAGGAGATGGAATTTAGTTGTTTAGTATAACAATATTATCTCCACGATAACAGTTTTTTTGTATTGCTATACTAATATCAACGGTGCATATGCAATTATTACCAATAATAACACATCTTCTTCTTTCGACGCCATCCGCATCATAAGCAATTTTTATATTACCGCATAACATTTAATTATAAATGTCACTTATTCTCTGGACCCCACTTCATCTAGATCGTACTCCGCTCCTCGCATATTGGTGAGCGGGCGATATCGATGGACAAACGACTATCACTCTTTAACATCAGGGAGGTAGTAATGAGACTACGTCATTAGAAAAGTATCCCTCGTTATTTGAAATCGTCAACCATGGACTCGACTATGTCTGACCAGTCTAATGGTTGCAAGCAACAGCGCCAACGGTTTCGCGAAGTTTGACAGTCGGAAAGAGACAAGCGCTGGCGTCACAAAAGGAAACTGATCACTTCTGCTGACCGACATATATGGCCTAATTTGAGACCTCATCTCCCGGAAAATTATTTAGCCTCTTTATTCAAAGAAATCCTTGTCAGCGGCTCTATTTTTAACAATCAATCTCCCAGTTGTTCTGTCAGATGCACGTGATGAAATGTTCCTTACGAGCCTTGGGAACACAAAGAGGCTGGAATTCGGCCTTGGGTGGCCAATGTTGAATAATCAAAAGTGATTTGATTGAAATCGCTCTGTTCAGTTCGGTCTCGGCGGACCAGGCCTCGTTTGTATAAACACGCGTTTTCTCCGACACGTGAGAGCACCAATCGATTCACTTCCGGCAAGGCCGATAGCATACTATTGAAAGCCCCTAAACATGCTAAAGAAAGCGTGGTCGAGAGCGGACGTAATCGCTGCAGAGTATCTCAAGTTGGAATGACAATTAGGCCCGAGATTTTTTCAATTTGTTATACTTTGAACAATTATTTTATAACTTTTAGGACTCCAAACTGTTGTGCACACCATTTAACTTCTTCTCGCCCTGTAGATTTAATACTATTTCAACGTGCCTTAGGCCATCAAACCAAACGATTTGTCTTCGCAACTGTGTTGTCATTTTCTCACATGGAGATTTGACCCACGATGACCCCGTGTGTTTCCATACGGCCATTATTTGGTCGGGTAGGAATTTTTTTGCGTGCTGAACGCAATATCAGAAGTTCCGGGTGTCAATGCCTGTGAGTAATCGTAGGAAGGAGCAGAATTCGTTTTGAATAAATTTCTGTTTGCACAGCGTCTGGAGAAACGTGAAAATCGCTTTCCCGTGTTTGGTTTTCCATTTCCACGCTACACGTAAGTCTGAAATTGACACTGGTCGGGGGGGGGGGGGGGTGTTTCTTAAAATATGGAATGAGGAAACTTACCAGTTCGGTGGTGTACATATCTCCATCCTCGTCCATGCCAAGGTACAGTCCCGTCGCCACACTTCGGAAAGCAAGCCATCCAAACCTCGGCGATTCAACCTCGAAAACGGCTATATTTCACGAAAGACAAGAGGAGGAAAGATATCAGCTAGAGATCAAAAGAAACGCAGTGTTTGTCGGCTGTATAGATGTATTTATCTCTGTTGATCTAGGATCAAGTGCCGCTCTGTTGACATAACGGTTCGCAGCGCTTGAATATTACTATCGCCTCGAATGAAATGAACATTAGACCACGCATATACTGCAGCGTTGGTCCAATTACAGGCCTATTTAATGATATAACACGATGACACATTATTGATGTACGTTTCGGAAAAAATTCCCTTTTAACAAAGAAATAATTAAATCTAGTCAAGTCGGCTGACCTTGGGTTGTCTTGCACACTAGGTGACGGGAAACCACTGGTTTCTAAGTTTAGAGCAATTTGGAGTTGTTTGAATCGACCCTGCCGAAATTCCTTCTCTGCAGTTGCAAATACCGATCCGATTGAGCGAAATCGTGCGCGGTGCTCAGGTTATATTCCCGAATTGGATATGCCAGATATTTGAGGCAAGCACATGGTATTGTTTGAGTTTTCTTTTTAACAAAATTCACTCTTTGGAGAGTGAATTTTTCATCGTAGCCCTGGTGCGTAAACAAGAGACGAAAAAATAACCCACCCAACTTTTTCTCTTTTCACCTTTCGGATACTTTTGTTCAAATTCTCTTTTGTTAAACGCTGGAATGAAACGGTCACAAATATTTAGGGCCAGTCTGGCACGACTTTCAGACCATACCGTCAGAATGAGAAACAATCATCATCCGAGAATAATTGATGACAACGTTAACGCTTACAACTTGGCCCACTTCCATTGACGTTGCGAGGTATTTAAGTCCAGTGGTACATGTTATGACATTAAAAACTATTGTTAAATACATTTTATACTTACAATATTCCCCTCCGTCCCCTCGTACTCCTCTCATCGAACCGTCTGGCAACACCTCGAGATGGTATCCTGTTGAACAGTACAATTTTTTATAGTTTGGCGACGAACGAGGTTCTCGTACGAGCTCGTCGGGGAACAGTGCTGCTAGCAATCTACCTGTGGAATCGCTCACTGGATGGGCCGATGAAGTACTGATGACAATAGACAATACTGTGAAGAAGCCAGTGATGTAGGCAATAGATAACTCCATTCTCAAATCTCGTTTCCTTCGTTGATAGGCAGAGTTCCTTGTAAACTTGTGATCGTTATTGGACCAAGATTAAAACAAAATCAATGATCGATTTGTCAATGATTCCTGTGCCTACTCGGTGAACAGTGACAAAATGTGCGAAGGGAAGGGTTTATATGCTGTTCCGAGAGACCCGCCCACCAGGCAGTGAAAAAAAAGTAAGTGACGTCACCGGCGTGCAATATCTGCGGGAGCTAATCTTCGCGGAATCTTTACAAATTCAAGGAGCGTCCAGGTCGCGGATTTCAGCCCAGGCGCCAAAAGAAACACGCAACTTGGAACTTGACGTCCCCTCTTTTTGTACTTTTAGAAAAGTAAGTAACGATGAAGGGCGGTTTTAAACATCATATTATACCTTTATTGTAAGCATTACCCATCCGGGCACTCCAAGTGTAGCTATTCATCCAAACGTCCCACGTTCCCGTAAAATTAACATCGTTTCTCCATTATTTTTGATATAAACAATTTATTGCCTTCTTAAAAATTCGAATCATGCACGTAGGTGAATGGGTTCTCCAGCCTACAATAATCAGCGATAGACCGCAAAAAGTGTAAAAGAGACAGAAATTATTATAGCTCCGTCGTGTGTGTTCCCAATGGCATTTCTGAAGGGAAATTATTCGGTTGTACTTTGCCGGTCGCACTTAATATCGATTGTGTGTGCTCGTTCCTCAGCCCAAGTCATTGACCAAATACCAACAGACCGAAGAATGTTATAGGTAAAACCGCAAAAATCGTCGCCGCTCCCACTGAAGGGTAATACAGACATGTTTGAACGGAGATCCGACAGATAGACAAAGGTGAAAATAACAGTTATGCGCATTGATAAAAAATGACTGTTTTTTGAATAACACGCATATCTGCAGTATGATCATGGTAGGCATGTTATTTCAGTACTATTACACGGGAAACCTTCCACAGTTATTTCTGTCTGGTTACATCATTTCACAGTGATAACTTACGAGGGTGCATCCTTCCTTTGGTATCCCGGCGTACTTAAACCATAGTACCAAAAAAAGTACGCGTTATCAGTGACAATTAGCAGGTACTTCTTCTTCACCTTTCGGCACGCGGCATTGCTCAGACAAGAACAGGAAGTGTCGGTCTCTTCGAACTTCCGGTCGTCTTGGCCTACAAAGCGGAGTTAAAAAGGAAGAGCGTTTGCAAGCTAATCATCCCCAAGTGACCGATAAGTGATTTACAGTGTGAATCACTGTACTACCACACCTTCTTTTAATGTTCAGTCCGTTCCGTACAACGTTGTAATTGTCATTCACTTAGGGAGCTTTTCTCTCATCAGCCATATCAAGCGGGAACACGGTAGTATTGGCGATGAAAACTTCGCAACGCACACGCGTTGATAATGTGGACAAATAGGAAAGTCGTCTTGACATCGGCCGTTCTCTGCTTCCTATGCTGGCGCTCATATTATCCAGGTAGTGGTGTTCCGCCTTCCATTTACGGACACACACACGGCAATAACAAACCCCCATCATGCTTTCGGGACAGTTTAAGTGTTGTGCAAATGTTGACACTGTGTTATCATGTTCTAATTTTAACTATTTTTATCGCAATTCTCTATTCTTGGAACGGTCAAAATGTTCTGTTTCCATAAATGACCACGGAGAACACCCCCCGCGCCTGTCCCAAAACCAATCGTGACCAAACCGTGCATGCGGACGTTTAATCCAATGCTGTTGTCTGTGAGATCATCACAAGGAATTCATTTTACCCAGGTCGTTAGATCTGAAATGATTTTATTGCCATGTAGTGCACTGGATCAGGTTTCCACATATCAATTGCGATAAAATGGCCGAAGCGTCAAGCTGAGATAACGACGATACTGGCGATGATGTGTTTAGCGTGGTTTATTGACACATAAAGCCGACAAAACAGTATTATCCTTTCTGATTGGATAACGTTTTCCGACTATCTTAAACTCTCTAACGATGTCACCGGTGAAAATCGTTGTAGTTTCGATCTTCAAGGCTTTTAGTGAAAAAAACAAAACAAAACAACGCTTCCAATCGGACGGTCTGTTTCCTTCACAGTCATTTATTAGTACTTGTCATTAGTTCGATATGTGTAATTTGTGGTATTGGGCGATGAAGTCGAAAAGATTATCTATAGAACTTCCGTTGAACGCCTTTACAATTACTTTCTTCTTGATTTCTCTGTATGTTTAAGCTTACTTCTCAAATAATCGTAATAATATCACGGTCATTCCCGTGAATCATGTCGCTATGGTTTCGTTTGATCTCGTCATGGCCAATGTATTCAACGAAAGTGGAATATAGAATTATGACTTTAGTTTAAATGCTTCATTCAATTTTGTGTTTAAATATTGTACATTCCGTTAAGTCCAAGCCTTGATCGTGAACTTTCTGAACAGCCCTCGACATGTCCGTTGTCGTTATTATGACCCCGCTCTAACATATTTTGATATGTGTTGATAACTCATAAATAAAAAGCGACATGATTATCCGATCAGGAACCTGATAGACAGACACTTCATAGCCTAAGATTGACTGATTGAGAGAGAGAGAGAGAGAGAGAGAGAGAGAGAGAGAGAGAGGGGGGGGGGGGCTGAGAGGGACGTGAGAAGTATGTAAAATGGAAACTGGGACGAGAGACACATAAAGGGATTATCATATCCATTCGGCTTAACAGAAATACAACAGTCGGTCTACTCCTTAAGACGCTGAAATCATTGGTGACTTATTTAATGTACACTCCTCATTTGATCTTTATTCGGGCTGTTTTATTTTACGTAACAGAGGTACATCAAAGTCGAGAAGAACACAAAGCGAACCATATTCTGTCTTCAGATTGACTCATTGACTCCCACAAGAAGTTTGGCCCAGATTATGACGTCACGATCGAGAGAAAGAGACAGAGGAGGTGGAAATATCAACAAACTTATTGAAATGTTAAGATTTGTATCTATCATGTTGGCAACATCCGAAATGACACGTATAATTGGAAACGGAAAGTGGTTCTGGTTGGGTTTTTCAAGACTAACGTGTAGACTTAATGTTGTCCATGAACTTCGGTTATTTGAAGCAATGATGTGACAGTCTTCCCCTCTTAAAACATTTAACTTCGAAATTGTTACCTACACAGAATGACACACCTCAGCTAAATTGTTGGCGGTGGGTACGTTAAGCGGTTAGACGAAACCGCTCTGACTGATCAATTAAGTACAGTGATAACATTTTATTAAGTCGTTGTCATACAATAAATTTAAACATCGTCTACGTATTATCGCTGGCATGGGAACTGTCAAGAAAATAAATCCACCACGCACTCAAGATAGAATCGACTTCGTATCCACTGTGATTACACGACAAAGACAGTGTGTAGCACTGTGACACAATGATGGACCGGTGTTCGATAAGAGTGTATGTTTTCGAAGCGACTTTCACATTTTTGCCGTGCAGTATCGTGAACGCTTGTTGTTTTGCACCTTGTGATGCACAGACGATCAGTAAACCATACGTTCTGCTGCTGTAATGGCAGAAAAAGTTTTACACTGACTGAAAGTCCATCTCTCTCTCTCTCTCTCTCTCTCTCTCTCTCTCTCTCTCTCTCTCTCTCTCTCTCTCTCTCTCTCTCTCTCTCTCGTTTATAAGTACATACACAATGTACAGTACAGGGAACACTGCGAGCTTCTCTTTTGTACTTGAAATTGGTAAAAAAGTTCATCTCGCCACATTGTAGTGTCCAGTCTCTGACAAAGACCTCGATCATTACTAGATGACAGAACATTTACCATTTACGCCAGTCTCCATTCTTTATCTAGTTTTAATTCGCTGTCAATGGCATTTGTATCGCCATTCTACCGACGTATCTGAACGACCACGTCTCGGGATGTCTCTGTACTGAGGTGTCGTCTATGTTGACATACAAGCACAGGATATTGAATTGGCGCGCTCAATAAAGACATGTGATATTCGCATACGCACATGAAGTATGAAATGAAATGATGCATTTGCAGGTAGGAGTCATCATAAATGAATGATAAACAGTCAATCACTGTCAATTTCTTTCATGGGAGACATGTTCTGGCCTTCCGAAGCGTCGTTGATCGCCTCGGATTTCGTTCCGAAAGTTACCGAAACGTAGCAAGCTGACAGGGAAGGGATTTCGGTTCTGGGAGGATGAATAATTTGTTGTGCGAGTAAACTAAGCCTGATAGTTGTCACCTGAGCTCACTGGACTGACGTTCAGCTGGGATCGTATCGCACCAACCCCCACCTGTGCGATGTAATGAGAGACAATTAAGCAGATATTGTTTAAATGAGAGTGTTTCACTGAGTTCATCGTCCTGGCTGCGAAAACGCCAACTATTGCACTCCAGCGAAAGATTTTCGCATTGCCGTTGCAATATACGATGATGAAATTTCCTGTAGTCCTGACGTCCGTACGTTACATGAAGCAGAAACGTCATGAAATTTAATTTTCCTACAGTGTGCGAAATAGATTTAAGCAAATTTAACTCAGTCTTATTTGTATGCTATACGCGATGCCTCTTTCGAAGAAAGCGGTAAAGATATGCGTCATAAAGGCCCCCAAGCCGTGTCAGTGTGGCTTTGACCAAACCTAATTACACCCTTGAACGTTAGCGGGACTGGCCTTTAACGTTGACAGGCAGGTCAATTTCATTTCCACAAAAGAAGAGATCGCCGCCGGCGAAGATCTTTTGTCAATTCGGAGAAGAAGGTTCTTGCTAGAGTCATGCTGTACCCACAGCGTAATCAAGTGCAGAGCTATGTACCCAAAATTGCATTGTTCGTTATATTGTCCCAGTAACTAAATATTTTGCCTTCACTGTGTTTCTATCTCCCTGCTGCCACTTTTTCGTTGCCGTTGTCTACATACAACTTTTGCTGCTCAAGTTATTATTAACTGTGTCCCCTCCCTTTAGTTACGCTGGCGTTGTCATGTTCGTGGAGGGTGTTCACCCCCAATTCGGCTTTCTGTCATGTCAAGTTTCCTAAATTGTAAAGTGGACAAAGAGCTACATTCCAAGACGCTTGACAGGTTTCATGTCATGGGAGACAGACAGCTGTGTAGATGCCTCTGCTTTCAACGCTTCCGAACACATAATAGTGGCTAGGGCAATCCCCGTGAAATTTAATACCAAAATATTGAGCCATAACCCACTCCTGAAGGTTTTTAGATTCTGTGGTCAAGTGGAGACATTTATGGCAACGCCTGTGTACATTAAGTTTGTGTAAAAGAAAACAATAACAGACTTACGGAAGAGCAACGACCGACATTAATGACCGTTGAGTCTCCACTTAAACTCTGATGATGTCACAGGAGAAATTCAATAAAAAAGTATTCATTTATTTATATTGAGCTCTAATGGATACATGGGTGAGGCATCTCCAACGCCGTGTTGAAATCACAGAAAAAAGTCCAATTGATTGCGTCATTCCAAATTTGCATGATTCGATAGAATGCCGGGAACAAAGACATTCGGTCTCCAGTTTATAGGAACATCGTCAGCGTCCATTTGCCGGTGAATTGAGCAGGAGACGCGGTGGTTGGCAGCTATCTCGAATGCTAGGGCTTTTCCCTGAATATAGTGATGTCAAATCACAGCGTGATGCCGTCTCTGGAAAAGTATGTAGGTTGTGCGGCGTGTGTGTCGAAACTGCCAATAATGCAATTTGTGGAGCGTAGACAGACTCCCCGACCATGCATTCCAACGCTTTGGCGACACCAACAAATGTCCGAATAAAGAAACAATCACATTTTCCCACTTTCCTTTACCACATTTATCCGGTTTCTCTGTCGTGTTACAATGTTCAGTATTAAGCGATGACTTGTAGTCTAAATCGACAGTCGCGAAGTCAATATTCGATATCGGCAGAACTTGAGTAACCTTCGGTCCAATTTACCATTCGTTAAGAGCGCCAGATCTGAAGACGCTACCTGAATGCGAAAGTAGGGAACTGCATTCAGCGTGCGTGCCTGGACGTTGTGCGTGTTAAATCATACAACAACTGCGCGCATTACCAATATTTCTGTGTCATTGACTATCTGAAGAGTTCACTAAACTCAACACGTGAAGTCACGCCGATCATTATGTCAAGTAGCTGCAGTTTTTTGAAAAATGTGTGAAATTCTTACAAGGCCGTGTTATTTTTGGCTAACGATTTCAAGGGTAGGAAGCCATTTATTTCTGTGATCACGTGAAAAATTGGCATTTTTCTTTTGACGATATGGCCGCTTGATTAATGCGTTTTTGCAAATTTCAGCTTGCCCAGACTCTTGTTCAAATGGTGGCACCTTCACTGTGAGTCTGATAATACAATTAGCAAGGACAGAGATTTCATTTGCGGTCAAATTTATCATAAAGTCAGCGAGAAAATTGACCTTAGATGAACTTTGCTTTTGCTCTCTGCACGCTCGTATGCTGGTAAGTTGATTTCTTTGACAGTCCCGTCGAGTCGGCTCCTTTTGTCACCTGCGATAGTTTGGCCGGAAGGAGGAGACACAGACCCTCTTGAGCGTCTCGAGGTCACCAGGCACGGGGACTATTTGTGTCTGAGACTCTCGGCGAATTCCTCACGTGCCCGTACAGACCTTGCGTTTGCTATGATAAGATTATGCATGACGACAGCGGGCAATTAAGGATTTCGCGTTGTTGTCTATGATACTCAATTAAAGACAATGAGATTGAGCTCGAAAAGATTCGGAACGCAAGTAAGAACGTATGTAAGATCAAAAACCCTTCAATTGGTATATGCCCAATTGTTAGTTATATTCTATTGTTTATGGAAATACTGATAAAAAACTGTGCGTAAGATGTGTACACGGCGGGGTTCTGTCAATACATTTAGTTTAAACGCTGCGGTCGTTTCTTGGTCAGTGTGTCATCATGCGACTTACTCTCAAAACAGGACGACCGACCAAGCGCTGGCTGTCTCCTGCTGATATCATCAGCGGGGCGGAGGGAAGTGAGAACACATGTCTTTCGCCAGTCGTGATGATAGTGATTTTGAAGCGAACCTTCCCGGCACAAAATGCGTGATAGTACACGGGCAGCCGTCCTGTCACACTTGTCCGGGTAAAAACGTAAGAGCAACGGAACAGGAAACCGATGTTTAAACCGCTTATGATCAAAAAGTCATGTTTGATGTGGTATCATGTTCAGAAAAAAGCCCTCGGCTACGACCTGTACCCGAGGTCAAACGCATATCTCTGCAATCCAAGTCAATTGTTTACACATCAAGCTTTAAGAATGAACAGACAGCTTTGTGCGGGGCGTGATCTTTGCCCCACTTAAATCATAGCACGCTACAAATTTCTGAAATTGTGCGGCCATTTGGGTTTCCACGGCAACGTGGTGTAATGCAAGTGACCAGTATCCTTTATCCGGCGTCGACTGAACAATGTAAACATCGATTGAATGATATCTTTTGTGGAATGCTACAGTATAAATAGTTGTGTAAAAGTTCACCTTATATGACCGACAGCATGTCGACGTTGCCAAATGCAATGATAAGCACACACGATCCCTTTAAAAGGGTTTTGTACCCTCGTCTGTGTTTCTTTATCGATGAACATGAATTATAAACTCGAATGTTTTATAGGGTTTCAAATTCTATACAGCTTTCGCCTTGATCTGAGCATATTGATCGAATGCCATCTTCAATGTAGCCTTGTAACCTTCACTTTGCAGGTGAGAGGTTAGATCGCTGGACGGTCTCGTATGTCACAGTTCAGCACGCTTTAGGGCCACAATTAGATTACATGAGCCTATGAGCGTGGACACATGCAGTAGATTATAAACGGCATTTCTGGGATACGACGCAAATTAAGACGTAACGGTCGTACTTCTTCTCGATGGCTAGATTGCTTCCAGTCCGATGGTATGCTGTCTGTGGTTGCTGCTCAAACCACACCCTGGCCACTTCCCCACAATTAACTGCTTTGAAAGTTTTTATTGCCGATTAACACGCCAAACTAGGCGATTAAAAACCCTTGTATTTTAAAATTATCAGCCTACACTCTTTTAGTTGGGCAAATCGTTCGTTTCTGTGTGTATTTGTTGCTCTGTGTCTTTCGAACACGGAGCTGGTGCTCTTTATCGGAAGATATTTATCTCCTTGCGAAATAAACCTATTCATATCAGTCATGAAATCGTAAACCGCCATTCAAAAATGCCCGGGCAATTTCGGACGCTGCGTTTGCCATGACACGAAACGGATGTAGCGGGCGACAACTACAAACATCCATATCTTTCAAAAATGGAAGAAAGGGTAGTAACTAGTACGTTTTTCCATCTATCGTGTTCCGCCGATCCGAGTAACGACATCTGCGTAATTTTTGGGACTTTCCCTGGTGGTACAAAGATCATTCATTCATTCATTCATTCCGGGAAGGGTTCGTGCTTCGAAAAGTAGGGTAAAGTTCATTCACTATGACATTATAACTTATTATCTCTTCGAATAAATTTTGAATACATGTCACCTCTTCCCGCCTAGCTGGTCTTTCAAACCATGAATTATTTGTAAGTCTAAGTCTGTTCAGAATTTCCAGTTGGCTCTTCGAACTTTGATTCTGATGCTCACTATGGGAGAAGATGTAGCAATCACTTTCAGGGTCCCAAATGTGTGTGGTAGGTAAATTTGTGTCGACCCGCAAAATACCGGTGTACCCGTGTTCTTCCGGTACAGCAACTTCGCCACCAAGTGTGTTTCCTCGGGCAGAGACCCTCCCGTTGGCTGGGAGACTATGTTACTCCGACGTAACCAAGCCGTGCGGACCGGACGAAGCCGGTAGAACACAGAATGTCGTGCACCGCGGGGCGAATACCGGTACAAAACACCCAGAAGCCTAATATACATGAGGGCTCATATGCAAATGATAATGCTTATTATGACAATTGTGACCACAATTATGACTATTATAATAATGATGGTGATGATGATAATGGCGAAGACGACGACGGCGATGACTATGATTATGATGATGATGATGATGATGATGATGATGATGATGATGATGATGACGACAGCGGCAGCGTCGACATCGGTTGGGAAGGTGAAAACGGAGACGACATTAAGCAGAAATCAATAATCTATCGGAACAAAATTATTAATTGTATCAAAATATGTCACGTACCAAAAT
Source organism: Ptychodera flava (assembly GCF_041260155.1). Classification (NCBI taxonomy): domain Eukaryota; kingdom Metazoa; phylum Hemichordata; class Enteropneusta; family Ptychoderidae; genus Ptychodera; species Ptychodera flava. Next base: position 11,767,743 of record NC_091947.1, read on the forward strand.
TAGGGCAGGCAATTACTGCGTGTCCTGCCTGCCTTGTTGCTAAATCAGTGTTACACACATAAAGTAAAGAACAATCGATAATTGTAAGAGTGAACAACGATTCTGACAAACGATTGAGTTCTTCGACAACGATAACGACATGCCCGTCCCTCATTTTGATAAGATCCCGTGCCCCGTTTGATATATTATAGGATATTTAACCCCAAAATAATAAATATTGATATCAGTACAAAACTGACTTCCGATATTGATAAAAGTGACGGAGAAGTATAATAAATACATACTGTACACATCATAGTACGTTTGCAGTAGAAACTTGTCAAGTCCAGTATTTCGTACATCAACATGCATCGGAAAGACTGCACGATATTTGCATGATAGTCATGTACGTGTTTTTATTAAGTGCCGATCTCTTGAGATGCGCCTATAAGTGGCTGTTATTTTTCTATTGTCTTAACTGCGTCATTTTATGGCACACATCATGATTTAACAGAAGTGATGTCTTCAATTCTACATTAACACCGCGGCGTGTACGTGCCAACGCATCTAGGTGACGTGTAAAGACGTGTGCACAATCGTACCACGAGTTACTCTGCGGAATTTAACGTCCACACAGGTCATTTTAGAATCTGTGTTTCAATATTCCGGGAAAATATAAATATATACGGATTAAGAAATCGACCATTTTATATCCTGGTGCTGATAAATTAATTTCCCCTATTTTTCGAAATTTAACTTTAGAAATGTTGCCTATTCTTTTACTAATCTTCACTTTGATCATTATACCGGAAAGTAAGCCGCATCCCCTGGCCCGGGTCATTACAATTGACGGCACGGGCGAATAAGGCATTTGTAGTCTAAGCAAAATATATAAATATGAATATCATTGATAAAACCAGTTTGGTGTTTCATCATGATCGAGCGTCCTCCGCTCCGTAGTAAACGTGTATGGCCAACTTCTCTTTGTGCACACATATGCTATATTGGACCCGCCGTGAACAGCTGTGCCAAGAGTGATATGTACGCGTTCAGTGACTTTTCCTATTACTGCAGAGCGGAAAGAAAACTCAACCCCCGTTGAATCCATTCATTGAATTTTCAAGTATTGCAGAGCGAAAAGGAAGTTTCATTCTGGCAAATACCAAACTCATTTTATTGATAATATTAATAATTCATCATCAAGAATATGTTTTTGCTTTGACTACAAATGCCTTATTGGACGGTGTTGACTGTAATCAATCAGACGTGTGATTGTATTGTTGTTAAATTACAAACCTCATGAACATTTGTGTTTGTTCACACCATGATGTCCTCTAGTAGTATATTGGTATTTTATATCGTAAAAATATTAGGAAAAATTGACAACTTCGTTCAAAAATTCGCTTGCGACCTTATTTGTAGTGATTGATCCAGAGAATCCGATGCTTCGTCCTGGATTTACATTCAGGTCACCCAAGGTCATGGGAATAGTCATTTTTCTAGGACTTCTCTGACAAGGTAAAGACGAACTGAAACAACATTCGTACAAAGTATTAACCATAACCATAGTTCCAACAACTCAGAAAAGTTCTCCATAGATAATATGTAAATATGTTGTATTGCCAAATCCTATTACATCATAGTTGACTTACTTCGGGAAATACTAGCATTCGTTCGATTCGCGCGAACATTCAGTTGAGAAGCAGGGTACCAATTTACGATACTCACGACACTTTGCGATACTAAAATGTCGCTTTGATAATCACGTTTTCACGACATCGTTGCCTTGAATTTATTTCAGTTTCGCAGTGTGTACTAGTATTCTTTAATAGATGTTCTTAATCAGAACCACCTGAGGCACTAGCTCTTCATTTACACATTTTTCATCGGATTATATAGATCCGCATATATAGGCCTATACTAGAAGGTTTGGAAGTCATTCTACATCAACAGTTTACGCTTGAAACTTCTGCTTAAAAATTTATTGAAATGATAACCTGTGTATATCTATCTATCAATCTATCAATCTATCTATCTATCTATCTATCTATCTATCTTATCTATCTATCTATCTATCTATCTATCTATCTATCTATCTATCTATCTATCTATCTATCTATCTATCTATCTATCTATCTATCTATCTATCTATCTAAACTCTATCTATCTATCTATCTATCTGTCTGTCTGTCTGTCTGTTTGCTGTCTGTCTGTTTGTCTGCCTGTCTGCTGTCTGTCTGTCTGTCTGTCTGTCTGTGGCTCTGTCTGCCTCTGTCTGTCTGTCTGTCTGTCTGTCTGTCTGTCTGTCTGTCTCTCTCTCTGTCTCTCTCTCTCTCTCTCTCTCTCTCTCTCTCTCTCTCTCTCTCTCTCTCTCTCTCTCTCTCTCTCTCTCTCTCTCTCTCTCTCTCTCTCTCTCTCTCTCTCTCTCTCTCTAAACGCTCTACTTTGGCATCGAGCTCTTCAATCACTTTAATTTCTTGTGAAGACATATGTATACTTGAATGTATATCAATCTATCTATCCATATAAATACATATGAATATACGCACAAACATATGCATACAGATATACATATAAAGAGAAATAACACACGGGCACACACACACCTATATATATATTATATATATATATATATATATATATATATATATATATATATATTATAATATATATACAGAGAGAGAGACAGAGACAGAGACAGAGACAGAGAGAGAGAGAGAGAGAGAGAGAGAGAGAGAGAGAGAGAGAGAGAGAAAACATGTGTAATAAATTGTCACCATTTAATCTTTATTTCATACGATCATTTGTCAACCTGTATTTCTTGTCACGCAAACGTGTTTCATCAGACATAGTGCGATAATGTCTTCCTCGCGATAAATGTATCAAACAAAAGAAATACTAGGTTTGAGAAAGGCTTTATATAGATGACTGACAGATAAAGCGAAACTAACCGATGAAACCGTTATATGATTGACAGATATCCTCATAATGATGAATAAAAGTCTGAATAAATGTGAATTATGTACCCTAACGAGCAAATTTGGTCACATTTTCCATCGAACGCCAGTCAACGAAGCCATTTGCCTATTTTGATGTTGATGTGTGATTTTTCAGCAGCGGCTAAATTTCCAATCTATCGTTTTGTGTATAACTCGCTGCCAACTATAGAAATAGTATACCCGTCCTCATAGGTCGCGTCCTCTGCAGTTCAGTAGGACAAGTACCTACTCCGTTCTTGGCAAAAACACGTTGACATGTTTGATTATTCAAATACCCTGATCATTAAACTAACACCAGGTTGTTAATTATCTTAATTATTCACTGGATTCTCTGTTAATTAATGTGCGTAATTTAACCCATTAGATTGGTGACCGTTGTTTGTGAGGTGGATGGTGAATTAATTTGATGTGGTGAGGGGAGGGGAGGGTATGTTACATATTATCGGTAGGCAAAAGAACTACCAGTTTTGAACATCGACAACGGAAAATCGGTATGTTTTAGAAGTCTCTGAAGGATAATAGCTGTAAATGCTCCCTACCTCCCCTCCCAACTTTATGAGTTCTAAATCTGAGTAAAATAAAATCAGGTTTGCATTGACGCAACGAACGTGTTTAATTGAGTCTTTGATAAATTGACTTGTTGGCTGCACTTGTCATTACAAAACCTCGGACTGAAACGTCTCAGCGAATGTGGGTGCCGGCTGACGTTAAAGCAAGTCATTTGGTTTCAGTTTGCCACTTATCATTGAAGGAAAAAGTCAAGTTGGTATTTTGTTTATACACCGGTAACGTCAACATGCCAAGTCATTCATCAGTAGCGGTTTTTATTACCTCTTTTCGACATCTTTCATGCCTTATTGTAATACGAGCGCTATAGTCCACTATGTCAACTCATGAGCCGTCTTGTGTGTGTGTTTTTCTTCTTTTCCCCGTGTTAAATTGCTGCATTATAGGTGACTCGCTATATTCAAGATAAAATATTGGATTCTCATGATACTATACGTGTCATGAATCAAGCAGCAGCCTTTATTCTTTTGACTCCGCTTCTGTCTCGCTGGGACTTGTTTGCCCTTTATATCGTGTTGTCAAGTAACTTGTCAAATTCATTTTCTAGTTCATAATCTATGGCAGTAATGAAAAATTATTAAAGCCCCATAATATTTATGATAACTCTTGATGTATTCGCCAACATTTTTGTTCTGTCTTGAAAATGTACTTCCTAGGTCTTGTTCTACAAAAAGAAGAATGTTACCTGGATATCCCTGTTAACAGTGTTATATTCAAATAGAAGCTGCATTCCAAAATGAATGGTCATGCCCTGGATTTGAACCTAGACACATTGATGGGTTCAGTTCATTTAAGGCTGGTTGTAAGAAATCAACATATGGAAGACATCCAGAAGGTATCAATGTATTTTTAAAGATTCACTTTCCATGATTGTAAAAGATTTGCCGAGTGTTTCTGACGATATTATATTGTATCACTTTATTGTAATTGTGCCGCGAAGTCACCTATAACTGTATTTTGCAACGGTTTACATTCCCCCTGCTGAGTACGACAAACCCGAGAAGAGGACCAAGCCATAGCCACTGCAGGTGAATCTAGTCGGTTCAATTGAAGTCTCACAATTTATCCATCAGTCGTTTGTTTGTTTGCTTGTTTACTTGTTTGTTTTTATTGTGTTTGTATTATTCTGCCTATTCTTTTCTTTTTTAACATTTTTTTCTATTTTTGTATTTTTCTATCTTTTTTACTTGTTACAGTTATTCAGTCAGAGTTCCCTGTGCCTAGAACAAGCATAATCACATAACGGTGGTTGTGATTTATAAATTGAGTCCTCGATGAATTCTTTTAGTCCTCCGTCAGTAATCTTGCTGAAATACAGGTTGCATATATTCTCTTTCCAACTTTCCAGCATTCCGAAGCATATGATGTTTATCTGTAGTTACATGTCACAAAAAAGGATGAGGAATATTGGCATTTTAGCTGGAATGCGCGAGCGCAAAAAACAAAATCTACAAAAAAGTTGCCAGAATTGGCACAGTTGAAAAAATAATACCGAGTGAGGTAGAAAGAAAAAAAAATAATACTCGAAAGTCAATCTTCCAGGACACCCCTCAACAATGAAGTGGTTCATCCCCTTGATGAAAAGTTGGATGAAAAGTTGAATGTAAAGCAACTGAAGCAATCAACACGATTGGAACTAATTTGGGATAATTGGATGGTGAAATAAGGTCGTTTTAACCTGCAAAAATGTAAGCTCATCTGCTTTTCTTTTTACGTTACACACTTGTTTTTATGAGTACTTTGTAATATTACAACATTCAGCTATATGGCATCTAACACTTTTGAGAAATTTGAAAAATATGTTAATCCAATTATCCCAAATTAGTTCCAATCGTGTTAATCTTATTATTAGTGTTGAAGGAAAGGTTTCCCCATTTATACAGAGTAGTAGACATGATCAGGGAGGGCATATTTTGTGTTGCAGAGGGATCATCAAATATCTTAGGGCTTCATTCACAAACAACTTCGGAGAGGGGGCGGGAGAATCGACGGGGATTAGATAATATCAAGGGTATGTTAGGGGCATTTGAAAGGATTTGGGATCAAAGGGGAGGGACTCGAAAAGAAACTTTCTCTGATTGATGTGAAATATGGGTTGTGTTGTCTCTTAAATAAAAAGTCACAAAAATAAAATGTATGGAAAAAAACCACATTCTCTGTTGTGTAATTACTACTAAGAACATATTCACAAACATACAGGTACTTTGTCACACCCACAGGCATCAACCCAGATCACATGGAACTGCTCAAGCCTAATTGTTCTATGTGTCGACAGAAACATTAATTAAATTGGAATTCAAGCCCGGACTAGAATTTAATTGTCATCAACAATAATGATTATGTTCTTTACGCATATACAGAGTATTTTGCCATGAATGCAGTTGATATACAGAACAAAACGCATCGAAAAATTGGCCAAAAGGTACAGCATATGTCCCTTCTATACAATTGTGTTATTTATGTCCAGTTTTCTGACAGGTGAGGGGAGCTCCGGGAGTCACCCTGTTTCCAAACCTTTTTATGTTATCGCTGTTTTTCTGGTTTACAAGATGAAGTTTTCCTGCAAGAGAAAATATGTCAAAACAGCGCCGCAGAGAAACATAATGTTCATTTCAAAATCAGGCAAGTTTGATTTCGAGGGGATTTCAACATTAGGCCTATAGCAAATCAGAAGGGGTTTTTGAAAGGGAAGCGTTTGAAAAAACTAAAAACTTTTGTTTGATTCTCACCCCTCCGAGTGTTTGTTAATGCAGCCTTAGCTCAGGTCAATTCTACAGCGCCCCCTGACACCCCCTCCCCCTCCCCCCTCCCGCCCAAGTAAAACTTGGTACTTACTCTTACCATGGATGTAATTTCTTTTTTTTTTACATCCATGCTCATACTGCACTGAGGAACTTTATTGTATCTTCATAGGTTCAAAATACTCTCTTGCAATTTCTTGTTTTGAATTATTCAGAATATCGGCGTACGGATCTCCTTGACGTGGATTTCGCTTGATCATATACAGTGTAGAAGAGGGAAGACTCAGTCAATGTACTAGGATTGGGGACGGTCCACCACAATATAGGCTGTCCTAGGGAGTACTATTTCCGGGACGATCCAAGATGGCGCGGAGCAGGAGTAGAAGCCGTTCTCCCAAGAGAGGTATGTTTGACTGTAATTGCCCGCAAAAATACAGTCAACCACTCATAATGTCGATAATACTACAAATAGTTTACGTTATAAAACAAAGATACCATGTTTTATTCTGTAACGTGTCCACGATACGTGCACGCTGAAGAGCATTGCTTTGTTTGTTGTTGTCGCGTAATATTAAAACGTAATACATACGTACAAAGCTGTTCGTCAAGTTCAACCCCCGCGTTGGTTTCAAATACCAGAATCTTGATAGTGTGATCATTTGTCAAATCATACCGTGTCAGTTCTCTGAGCGACAGGTGATTATTGATTTGACAAGTGTGATGACTGAACGTATCGAGTTGAGCTTGGGTAATGTGTTCACCCTATCTTGCATTGAATTCCGAATCTGAATTGCATTACAGATCGCAGCAAGGCATGATGAGTTGTACAATGCATGTAGTTGTACCGTTGATCATTGTTTGGCATCATTAGTAGCGAGACATCGCCTGGTGGCACTCTATCAAGCTATTTACATGTAAAAAGGGAAATATTGTTATCAGTTTCAGCACATTGATTTCCTCGGCATTATTCGACCAAAATTTATGAGAGCTAGGAGCTAATTAGCTAATTAGCTCCATGGTCAGAGTATTGCAACATGTATGTTCACCAGGAAGAAATAGCTAGCACTGTAGTAATACATGTATGAGAATTATAACATCTTGCAGTTTGAGTTTGATTCCCTTTGTACACAGGATGTCTTGTAGAGGTTTCTGGTGTTTTCATAATTTGAGGAACTTATTTTTGTTGTATCACATTGCTCCATGCACAGTCAGTGCAGATGGACTGCACTTTGTTACAAAGCAACAACATTAATCCTGTAAAATTTTAGTGTAGATTAGTACAAGTAACTTCTGTAATATTCTTTGTGTATAGAGAGACGTCGCTCCCGATCAACATCGAGGGAAAGAACCAGAGAGCGGAGAAGAAGGGGTAAGCAGTAGTAGTTAACCACAATACATGACACTGTAAATGCAAATCTTGTGATAAAAATAGGATTAAGTGATTTATAGAAGTCATATTTTAGGCGTTTTGGACTCTTTTTACCAAAATTAATGTGAAAATGCTTTTGCAGTAGTAAAGAAATATGATTAAAATGAATGATTTTCCAGAGAAGTAGCTAATTAGTCAAAGAAAGTTACTGCAACTGGATAGTTGTAACAAATGAATAAAAAGTTGACTATCCAAATGCGATGCTGCAGAGGAACTTTGTGAGTTATGTGTATCTAATATGCAGAAAAAATGGTGCGATCAATGTTCTACTGTAAAACTGAATGACATGTTTGTTTGCCATCAGCAGAACGTCATCGAAGCAGATCCCGGTCAAGGTCTCCTAGGAGCAGACGGAGATCCAGGTAAGCTGTGTTAATATTTAAAGCCGCACTTTTCAATCCCAGGTTCTCGCATTAGTGGAGTTCTCCTCCCAGTCAAACACATGGCCAGTAATGATGTTTGATTTCTATAATATTAATTACACAAACTGATCTCAACCTTTTGTCACATTTTGCTAATCCTTCAAACAGTTTATGCAAGCTTTGATTGACGGCCTGTTCAAATCGCCAACGGTCATTGATTCCCAACCACAAACGCTCGAATTTCCTAAAAATTTGTCTTCCAGTCGCGTTAAACTTTGAATATAACCACAGAGTTCGATCGGCAGCAACTTCACGCTGACCGCTTGGCAGTCTGTCTGTGTTTTTGCGGCCGGGGAAAACTAAAAAGTGGCATTTTCTGGAGCGTGTGCCCGCGTGTTGCCTGTTTGGTGTCCACTTACACAATGAACGCCGCCATACCTTTGCGTCCTTTTAAAGGGAGGCTCCGCCTTTAAGACAAAAATATTCACATGGAAATGCCAGCAAATTAGCATCTTGTCATGTTTACACTAGCACTCCCTGGTGGAAAGACTGTGATATTTGTTATATGTGTAAATTGTGGAAGAGTAGTTTACATTGACTTTTCACAACAAAAGGATATGCAAATTACATATCATTATGTAAATTGCATCCCTTTGACAGTTCCCAGTACAACAAAAAGTTTCATGCAGATATTGTTCGTTCGTTATTTCAATGCTTTTAAAAGGTGTTCTTACCTTGTACATGGCAATGCAGCTTTATTGCCTTTTTTGCTCACGTGTTGACACACGTGAGCATATGTCGCAGCGATGTCTGTCTGTCTGTCTGTCTGTCTGTCTGTGTGTCTGTCTGTGTGTCTGTCTGTATGTCTGTCTGTCTGTGTGCTCAATATCTCAAAAACGGCTCATCAGATCAGAATCAAATCTGGTACATAGATTCAGTTTGCAAATGGCAAGAACTCATTAGTTTTTGGTAGGTGTGGCTTGCTTACTTTTTGCTCATTTGCATAATTAATGATTTTAGAAAAAACGGATATATATTGACAACGACTGCACACAATTTGATGAGATTTGCTACAAATGTTGATCTTACCAAGATATATCAGCTGTGAAAGATATTAAGGGGTGACATAAAAGATAATGGATAATTTGCATATTTAATGAACTTTCCTAATTAGGGATATATATCTGATTTGACTTGATCAAAATTGACAAAACTTGGTATGTATATTGAAGATACTATGATTTAACATTATTGAAAGTCATTAAGCATTTTTACTTCATCAAACTCTTAATTTGCATATTTAATGAACTTTGAAATTAGGGATATTTAGTTGAATTGAGTAGACCAAAATTGATGAAACTTGCTATGAACATTGAAGATACTGTGATATAACATTGTTGAAAGTCATTAAGCATTTTCACTTCAGCCAAATACTTATTTGCATATTTAATAAACTTTCCTAATTAGATATATAAATCTGAATGGACTTTACCAAAATTGATGAAACCTGCGATGTTCATTGAAGATACTGTGATATAACATTGTTGAAAGTCATTAAGCAGTTTACTTCAGCCAATACTTATTTGCATATTTAATAAACTTTCCTAATTAGATATATAAATCTGAATGGACTTACCAAAATTGATGAAACTTGCGATGTACATTGAAGGTACTGTGATATAACATTGTTGAAAGTCATGCCAATTCCTTATTTCCACATTTAATGAACTTCACTAATTAGGGATATATATCTGAATTGATTCGACTGAAGTTGATGAATCTTGCAACATATATTGAAGATACTATAAAACAACATTATTAAAAGTCATGAAACTTTTTTACTTCAGCCAATTCCTAATTTGCATATATAATGAACTTTCCTAATTAGGGATATTTATCTGTATTTACTAGACCAAATTTGACAAAACTTGCTATGTACATTAAAGATACTATGATACAGCATTGAAAGTCATTAAGCATTTTTACTTTAGCCGATTCCGTATTTGCAAATTTAATGATTTTTCCTAATTAAGGATATTTATCTGTCTTGACTAGAACAAAGTTGACGAACTGCTTTGTACATTAAAGATACTATGATACGACATTATTGAAAGTCATTTAACATTTTTAATTCAGCCTATTCATAATTTGCATATTTAATGAGAACATTTCAGTCAATTCCTAATTTGCATATTTTAATGAACTTTCCTGATTGGGGATATATACTTTGATTTAAAATTAATCTGTGGTGAATATTTATTATGTTGATCATAACACTTTAAATGAAGTTGCAAACATGTGGCAAAGGTTCAAATTTACACATAACTGCAACATATCATTAAACACGTGAGCATTTTCAGTTCATATCTGGTAGCATTTTCAGTTCATATCTGGTTGCATAAATGTATCATGTGCAAGTATCAAAACCCTACGTACATTGTATGTTGTTATTGTTCTCTGATACCAAGCCTTTGAATTGAACATGCGTACATGTACTATGGAATACTTCTAGCTCGTGAATTCCTTGATTGCCTTGAATGCCAGGAATTTCCGGTGCTATGATGAATTACTATGTACCTTAAGCACTGGAAAATTACGGCATGATCTCATATATGTTTACAGTGTGTGTTTGACTTCTACATTGTGGTAATCAAGGGTTTAATTCAACGGGCTTTGTGAAGTAAAATAAAACTGATGAACAGACATACATGTAGTAGGGCTTAGACTGATTGCTCAAAATATCAAAGTTTAAGTCTAAGAACTCACTCTCACCAGTATTCCATGCAGAAGCGTGGGATTGGTGAACATGTTCAAGCTGAATACATGAACAAGCAGGGGCAGAAAACAATGTTCTATGGGTTTGCTTTACCAATAACCTTTATTTGCTGGGCCTGTCACCCCCCATCATGCCCAGTCATTAAAAAGCGGTATTGGGCAAAAACCCATTTGCATGTCTCATCTAGCTTATGTGTGCTCAGCTTTGAAGTTTTAGCTCATAAAAGATCCTCCTAAACATGGGCTTGGCTTGCTGTTGTGTATAGACATCACTGATTTTCTCCGTTGTGACATAGTACATGTATAGTATAATTTACTTATTAATGTCATTGAAAGATTTCAAAGGTTGAAGTTTATGGTGTTTTATTTCAGATCCAGGTCCCCACACAGATCAAGACGCAGCAGATCAAGGTGAGGTGCAAATTCTACTCCAAGGTCTTGTCTATCATATACCAAAAAAAACACAGTTGCAGCCAATTGAACACTGTAGAATTAACTGGAAAAATTATTTTGTAGTGATTCGCAGTTAATACAAAAGAACATTTACAATAGCCTTTACAAGAAATTTATCAATCGAATTGTGCATATGTGCACAGAGGCGCCCAAGTCTTCTGTTAGAGTTTCATGAAAGAGTTTTGGATAATCTTTATGACAAGCTGTGTGCAATAGAATTCGTGGTCTTATTTTCCATCAGCTGTGGTTATGTTTGATGATCACTAGTGGGGCAACACACTGCTTGTGACATTTGGTTTAAGAGACATGGTGAATTGTACACTATGTATGAAGCATAGTTTGTACACGTCCTCACAAATATTGTGAAGATGAGGTTTATCAAACTATGGTATTGTCTATCTGAATTGATACATCGGGAAAATACCTCAAAGTCGAAACTGTCTTAGTGGTCGACCCTCACAGAGCGTTCACCTCTTTATAGTGGTCACCTTGTGGCAATCCCGTTACATTTTGCGCGTTAAAGACCGGCTACAGAACAGTCACCTCTCTATGTTGTCAGTGGCCAAGTGTTATCGCTCAAATTTGGTACAAAGTCTGCTTATAATGGTCAGCATATCTGATTCCAAATGACCTCCATAAAAAATGTCCTCGAGAGCAAGCAAAATATTAGTCCATTTTGATGTCTGCTTCACGAAGTGCACGTACTATGATTTTCAAGAAGTTATTAAATTAAATTTTATCATTACTGTTATCTTTTCCTGAAATCACCACTAAGCACACCACCCACACCGAAAGCAATGCCACGCTCACCCTATGAAAAAGACCGCCTCCATATAGTCTGTAGTTCCTTATGTGACCTTTACACACAGGGTTGATTGTATTTGTAGTTTTTCCAAGACTCAAACTGAGCAAAAGGAAGTTAAACATAAAAATTAATTTGACACAAATAGATGTTCATTCTTTTATTGGTTGATTATGTAAGTCATGGATGGCTGTCATAATCTTCACTGTGATTGGTCTATAGCAGGGCATCTGTATGACTATGATATGTTTCCTATGATTGGATAGTTATGTAGGTCAATGTGACCATGTGTATACTATTTATTGGAACTGATCCATTCTTACTAACCTCATTTTCATCATTTTCAAATGATATGATCACTAGTCACACAAAAGATAGAAAGTTCAAAATAAAGAGAAATTAATTCAAAAATTACTTTCTTATAGCTGATTCTCTTCTGTGTGTGCAATTTTTTCTAAAGAGTTTCATATTGTTCAAAGTAGCGCTGATCATGACTGTAATATTGTGAGTAATGCATTCTCTGCTTGCACAGAAATTAGGACAATTCTGTCTCTTGTTTCACGTGACTGAGACGTCTATTACTGAGTTTGTGGTGTGATCCTGTTATTTATGGCTTACACAGTTTACATATGAGTATGTTGTTTAATCAGAATGTTGCTGGCAACAAAGTACCAATTTCCCCATTCCTGTAAGAATGATTCCTGAAAATCTTGTCAAAATTTGAAAAACCATGTTTTTCAATATGAAAGGGAAGGGGGTCGTCAGCATGGCACTCAAAGGTTGGTATGGGACCCATACGACCTATGTAAACACAGTAGCAAAGGTACGTTGGTGATTGATGAAAGTTAAAATATATTTGTCATATTGTAGATGAGAAAATTTAAATGTTGCAGCTATGTTGACATGGTGCATCTAGAAACGAAATACATTGTTTGTCAACAAGGAAGTCGCACAGGCACAGTTTGGTCACATTTTCCGTCGTTTGGACAACCTTCTGCCTTTCATGATTAAGTCTTCAGTGAGTCATTAGGAATAAGATCCATTTAGGTCCAGGGCTTCAGCTCAGTTTCTGTAGATGGTGATACAAACCCCTCAAAACATCAAATATCAACTAGAAACCTGTGTGATTATAACATAATCATGGCTCTTAGTCATTTTGCTATTTTAAAACTGGGTCACTGCTTATCAATTTAGAGTCTTTATTTACTTTGCCTAATTACGGTACACCAACATCGCTGTCGTGATGTACAGCAAGGATGACTGTGACCTAATTAATGGATGTAAAAGGGGTGTGTTTGTTCATCAAAATGGAACACTGTCATACACTTTACTCAAGATGATTATATTCATCAATCAGCGTGAGATAATTTCAGTTCGTGTTCACGAAATTCATCAAAAGTAAGAGATATGTTTACATTTCCGTACAACTGGATGCATCTGTCAGTTTGATCGTAAATTTAAATCTCCTATTCGAAAGATACCACAGACCATTGATGAAATAGTAGGATGATTTTTTGACTATTTTTCACTTGCTGTGTCATTAATAGAAGTCACTCTGTCAGGGACTCACACTTGACTTACCTTTAATTTGCCACAATGTAAGTTTTTACCTTCTCGTGTCTATTTATAGACAGAGAAGGTATTAGAGTTGAAAACCAGTATGCTGGTGTCAACTACTTCCGTCTGTCAATACTTCCGTCTGTCAAGATCCGTTGACGTTATGCCATTGTGATGGGTCATATCATAAACTGGTGGGGGTGTTCATGGTTCAGGTTGAGGTGCAGGAGAACGATTTTGAGCTGTGACAAAAATCAAAAGGGACTTAGTGGCATAGCCACAGTGTTAATGTAAGCCTTTCTCCAAGTTCTTAGTTGACTACGATCTATTACAGACTACTGAGCTGACGTTAGGGGTACTCACTTTGTGTTTGCTCACTCTGTGTGCGCTAGTGTTTGGTACTGAGTTGCGTGGATATCCCCTCATGGCCTCACGTGATATGGGCCTGTTGCATAATCTGCAGATGATCATATGCCTCTGAGTCTGAAAACGGTCGTTGTGTAAGCCTGTCGGCGTTTTCCTTGCATTTTTTCTCATTTAATTTTGCAAAATATCGGCGAGTACCTCAATATTTCAAGATAACTCTTTCTTCCCAATCGTTTCCTGGAGTTTCAGAGTCATATGAACGAAAATGAGTGAAAGTTTTAGACAGGAAAATCGGACGTCGGCCATGTTCAATGTTTACAGTACAATCAGAAGTTTGTGTGGAGGAAATAACTAACAAACACTGTTCATGATGCCCGCCCTCTAGAGGCAGACCTTCCTATATGAAGTACCACATTTGATGCTTGTGGAAAGCTTGACCACACAAAGGAGCATTTTTAAGTTTTAGAAAATGACAAATTGAATAAGAAGCTATTCTGAAAATGTCGAATACTGAGAAAAATGCGCAAATATTCAAAATAAACAGGTTAACTGACTGGTCAGCTATAAAAAACAATGAAAATGTTTATGATCAAAAGTTTTTGAGATGCGCACATTTTAACAAATACAGAAATTATTAACATTATAAATATATTAAAAAAGACCAAACTATTTCTTCAGGGATGGGACAGGTTGGAAATGAGGGGTGAGAGACAAAGGCACTCCTATTGCTGCATGTGGATGCAGCCACACCATTTCATTTACAGCATACTTATTCACTGTGTTGTGTTCAAGTTCCATATTGTACTGACTGTCATACAAGGATAACATAAGCAAATCAAATCAAATTAGAAAAGGATCAATGCTGTTGTGTGGATTTTGCTGAACATGGCTGATTTTAATATTTCGCCCTATATTTGGTATCCAGCAAAGGCATATTTTGATGTAAAGTCAAAATTAACACTACATTGCTGACAATATATGTTACCGTTTCTGCATGAACTTTCTTTTTTAAATTATAGAAAGTACTTCGAACAGATTAACAATTATCGTGATGTCAACCCATGATTTTACATCACAAAGACTGTAATTCTGCTAATTTTTTTATTTTTCAGTCATTTTATAAATTTTGCACTGCACAAGATGATTGAACAAATTGCAATGTTTGAATTTGTAAACTCAAAGAATAAAAATCCTTTGGTCACAGATTAATTATTTTTTGAAAAGAAATTTACTCTTAAACACTTTTAGCATATATTCTTTACACGGTCATGTATTTCAAGGAAAATATGCCTATTAAAAACAGTAATTTCTTCACTTTCAATTTCTTTGAATACTATGACAATTATCAGCCATGAAGTTTTACAAACACAAGACCAAATAAGCGTTTTTCATCATTTCCACAGGACTCTTTGGAAATCCCTTAAAAACAGTTAAAAGTGACTTAAAATGATCACTTGGTATACATTTAATTTACAGATGCCAGGTTGTGTATTTCACATGCACTCAGGTCAGTAAGGAAGTGCGTCATTACTATTTTGGACTGTTAATTCTTATTTCTGAATTATTTAACTTTTTTCCACACTGAACTATCTTTAGGTAGTTTATACTGTAGCTTAGAATTTTTTTGATTGATGTCTTTAATCATCTTTTGGGTTCTTTGGGTCCATATCTCACCTCATGCCCCTACATCATCAACTATTTACCAAAACTCCATGCCAACAACCAATTACCTGACCTGGCCACACATTAGAGAAGGTACAGCGTCATTGACGGTATTTTTTTATGTTACCAGGACACTGCGATATTGTAACCTCAAGACAATGGTAAATTTTAATACAATGACCAAATGCTTTTTGATTGAACAGTCATTGTAGATGCTTTAATCTAGTCACCCAAAGTCTGTGTAGGCAGATCTACAATCACCATTTATAACAGTAAGTTTCGGCTAGACTATGTTGGTAAAAAGAGCCATAGGCAGAGCTCATCCAAAAACAGAGGGTTGAGCCAATGCATTGTTAATGAAGTGTAATTCAAAGTAATATGTAAAAGTTTAGGGTGAACAGAAAGCCTTGAGTTTTGGGCTCTTGATACATAGTAGGTAGCACCAATTGCTAAGCTTTGTATGTGTACCTCACCGTCACTGAGATACGATGACTCCGGTTTGAAGTCAGTGAAGTCACTTAACCTGTTGAGTGCATTTTTAGACTCGGCTTAGTACATGTAATTAATATTCAATTGGAGCTTCTGTACCACGTATATTACTTGAGCAAGCCGTTAATTTTCATCACATTTCAGCCCCTTGACTTTTAGTACCATAATTTACAGTTTTTCACCAGCTCGGCTTTTTTTCTTAATGGATTGAAAAAACCCTCAATGTGCTCCAAATTACACCATAAAAATGCCCGTCTGTGCCATTTTGACAGATACATATTTTCAAGGTATTTTGCCGTCCCATGGGCAAGTTGCGCCAGTGTCAAGTCAGGCATAACCAAATACACTATCCAGGGAATCAGGAAAGGGCAGTTTGAATTCATTTTATTATCTTTCAATGTCTTATATCCTTCTGGCAAGGCTCTCTCCAAGGAATATATTGTAGTGTGAAAAGGAAAAGTCCGGGCAAGCCGATTTTCTTAGATAGTTGACTTTTGATGTCATTTTGTTGTATGTTTTTGTACAAAGTATGGAAAGGCCCACGGTGTTATTTATCGATGATGAATATCTTCATTGAGTTTGAATAAGTCTTACACTTCAGGCAGTATTCTGGGAGATCAATCGACAGTAATTTTCATACTATCAAATGTTGTAATGTCTTTCTATCTTTCTATCATAATATGAATCCAGCGATCTTTACCCCCATGTCAGTTTGTGTATCATCTGCGGTTGTAAACATGGTTTCAGTGCTGGATTGGTTGTGAACATTTCCAAAATGCAATGAGGCGTACCACAGACTGATAGAGCTGACAAACAGAAATTTCTACCCTTGTAAATAAAGTTGGCCCAGTTATTTTAATGAAACTGCCATGTATTTCCCATAAAATGAGCTCAAGGTAGCTGACTGGAGACGTACGTATTCTATCAATTTCCTTTTTAGCTAGTGTAGACATAGTCTATAGAAGCTACGTGTATTTGGATGGGTTTGTATACATGTCTGTTTCTGAGGATGTCAGTCTACTCAAATATTTTGAGAGCTGCAATCTCCATACTACAGACTTGTTGGTGTGTAGATGCATCATATTTCCATTATTTTGATATTGTTGAAAATATGCAAATTAGTTCAAAAGCCATTTTTGGTCAAAAATCTTCTTTCATAACTGCTGGTCAGACAGTTTTGATATTGGTATACAGGTCCCTTAGGATGATCTTAGTTAGGAAATACACAATTTTGTATTTTGGGGGCAATTTTTGCCGATTTTAGAAAAAACACCTTCTTCCCAAAAAGTCTTGTCTGATAACTTTTATATGATAACCTTAGCCAAATCATTGGTTCAAACTGGGAGAAACCCATAATTTGTGTATTGGGAGCCAATATTTTGATATGCTGTCTTATTTTTTCCTGTCCTGTTTATGCAACTTGCCCAGAGTACGTCAAGTAATATACACACATTAAACATTCAGCAGAATTAAGTTACAAATTTCAGGAATGGCAATATTTCCAAACAACTACCTCCAGTTATCTAAAAAGGAGATAACTAAATCTGATTCCCAACCATTAACATCTTTTGTCAACAAGTGTGTACTGGAATCTTTGGCAAATTACTGTAGTGCCAGTTACAATGGAGATCCAACAGAGTCTATAAGGTAGAATGCCCCTCAGGGACAGATATTCGGACCCTCAAACTTTAACAATGCTGTTTTAGTCTACCACTTGTTGGGGCTCATTTTGAAGCTCTTTGAGTATTATAGTATTCACCAGCTAATTTTTGTGAAATGGAGAGTTTGACCCCTTAGTATTAATTAACTACCTTGAATAATGCATTCCTTGAAACAGAAAGTTTTGCTCATACTTTCCTTATTGAAACCTTAAAGGTATGGAAATCGATCCCAGGGCTAGGAGTGGCACATGTAAAACAGTGTGTATCTTTGCGTCAAAGGCGGAATAAACTATGAGTGTATCTATTTATCCAAAAAATCTTAATCCCGACTGCTATGTTTGTACGCACATAGAGCCAGTCGACGTTGGGGACACAAAAAACAACACGAGGAACAAACAGGCAGTGGTTTTGAACAAAATCAATGTACCCGGTACTTCACCGATGTCTGTAACTCCATACATAAAAATATTCGTAGCTTGACGCACTTTGAACATAGCTCGTAACAAGGGACAATGGAAAGCTCATGGAACTACGTGTACAACTATAACAGCCACTCATGTAGTTGGTGCACAGTGAAGATTTTTCAGATCAACAACTTTGACGGATGGTGGACTGACCTTTCCTACCGCAAGCGAATTGTTATCTTACTCGATTCAGCACAAAATTTTCGTATGGACTGTTGACGCGACGTTTACAGTTGTTACGTGGTGGCAAATCCTAATCGAATAGACGACTGCTGCGTAAACAGTCGCTAAATAAACTGTGCACGCATTTACGAGCACTGGATATTTTTACCGTTTTCAATCGAAAACCGTCCGTACAAGCGTATGACGGTGACAAAAACAACACAAGGAATCTGGCGTACTTTGTTACTGAATTACTTTGACCAAAAGAAATTCATCTAAATGCCGAACGATGATCATACAGAACTCTGCAGGTTTCTGGACTAAACGACCCCGAACCGACCGGATCTCAGTCAACTGTGCCGGGCTCGACGTCTACTTTATCAGCGTCAACTCAAACTTTCACTCCAGACAACTTTACCCCACAAACTGGGAATATACTAGATTTACCTTGAAAAAAATTCAAACTGTGTCGTATTGAAAAAATCTTACCGGGCCACGGAGCAAATTAAAAACCCAACAAACCCCAACAGAAACAGTGGAATGATCATTAGTGTGCAAGGTCGCTGTTTTATATGTCAGGGTAAAAAAATTCTAGCTTTGAAATTTCTGGACGGTACAAAAGACGGGGCAGAATAAGAAAAGATTACGACCAATGTGTTACCGCCGATGGTTCATAGCGTACTGTTGATAGCAGGTAATTCGGTGTCCAGTGAGAACACGATTCCCAATATACCACGGCTGTTGATTTGAGCTGCCCCCCATCGAAAATTTTCAACACAAAGACATGATATCAATAATTTTGTGAGATTATAGGTACCCGCTGTCTTCTCGCCAAATAGCTGCGATCAAGATCATTATGATAGAAGCAATTGACCGCCGAACACCTGCTTGCTGTTCTTATACACAACGTGTAAAAATGGGTTATTCCTGCTGAGAAATACGACAGCAAATATTGCAATGTGAATTTCTTACTATCTTCCTCGCAATGCATTTTTCATCTGTGTCTATTTTATCATGGTCACTGGACCATTTCTGACGATTTTTACAAACAAAGAATCAGTTCACACTCATCGTGGGAACACACTGCAAAGACGTTCAAAAAATTTTCATCACATGAAAGATTACCGTAATCCCCGTTTCAAAGATGTAGGAATTATGGCTTGTTCATCTTGAAAATCCCGAACTGCAGCCTCTAAATACAAAATGATTTTTCTTCTGAACAATTTCCCGACAACTTTACTATCACACTCCGTTCATCACATGACGGTTGTAACCGTACATGTGCTGCCGCCAATGGAGAATCAAGACTTCAAATCAAAGGTCAAAAAGTATAGAAAAAATATCAATATCCAAGCAATGTAAAACAGGGTAATTTTGATAGGGTCAATTTATTGTATATTATAAAAAATCTCCAGGCCACTCGGAACAGCGGAAGATTATGATCTCACTCGTTTGAATACTACACTCACACGGTAGGGTAAAAATGGGAACTCAGATCGTTATATACTG
Source organism: Ptychodera flava (assembly GCF_041260155.1). NCBI lineage: Eukaryota > Metazoa > Hemichordata > Enteropneusta > Ptychoderidae > Ptychodera > Ptychodera flava. The sequence continues at coordinate 11,787,720 of NC_091947.1, forward strand.
CTTCCGCCAAGCGAATCCGCTTAGCTAAAGACGGTAAAATGACCGTAATTATTATTGCTAGTCTCTGTAAATTTTGCCGACTATTCGTTTGTAGTTGTCGAATTTCTTGAGTTTGTCCGAAAACTATTTCAGTGAATGACGTAAGTTTCAAGACACGTGAGTGCGAACAGCAATATCGATATCGCGATAGCAAAATCAGTCACAGACAATCGAGGAAGAATAAAAGAGTCTATTAATCTGCGAATTAAATGAATCCTAGATTACTATTAAAGTAAAAAAGGTAATGTTGTGCCCTGGTTTGGAAAGAAAAGTTGATTATGATTTCAGAAAAAAACCCCGTCAGATAATATTAGAGCAATTTAGTCAAAATCAAGCTCAAAAAACGTATAGAGAAGAACGACATCACGGCGATCTTCAGACCTTTCATCATGTTTCAGTCTGAACGGTCAACATTTGATGCTATAATCTATGGCAAGTGTCTCTTTTTGGTCAAATCCGACAGAGATGAATCAATCGCGATTTAGTTTCATCGCCCCGGCGACCCGACAGGAAATAATGCAGCTCATTGGCACCTGTATAATGATAATCGTGGCATGACGTATCCAATGGCCGTCCACTGCATGGGCCATTGACCGTGCATCGCCAGCAAACAACGGTTTTGGACATCACGCGAGCATTTTTCCGCAGTCTGTGAGCGGTGGAGTGATTTGGGAAGGCTGCATAGATCGGAATCGAGTTGATTTCGGCTAAAAACAGTAAGAAAAATAGTGTTTCGCATCGTACGCAGGGCTAGGCCACAAACTACTCCAAAAGAAATCTATCGTAAAATATCGTACTGCAGGTCAACATACACATCACCCATTCGGCCTACAGGTACACAGATCAACAAACAAACAGGGAGAGGAAATCTGCTTGAAACCATGAAGTAGTCCGTTTGTGTCTGAATTCATCTGAGGCTCGTGTTCAGTAACCGTTGATCAAGTATTTTGCTCAGTAGTAAGAATCGTTTTATTCATTGTTGACATCGTAATCGATCCGATGGACACAACAAATGTTTGATCGTTTGCACCTTTGCGCGTCCCCTCGTGATTGGCAGCTGTTTGAATGCTCTCATCTATTGTTCTTTGGACGCTTCGAACACAGCATCGAAGCAGTTTTGGCATCAAAAATCAACTTAAAATGGAAAAAAATAAGAGAATTTCGCCAACAAAGTGATGCCACAAGTATTCACAAAAAGTAATAGGTGGGAACAGTGCTTTAATTTACACCATGGTTGTTGAAAGCTCAAGATTTTCGGGAGCATTCGTTGACGCTGTTACCGTGTGCCACTCATGTTGGATTATGAATGCCAGGGAGATAGGGGGTATTTTATAGGCTCCCCCTGCCTTTAAACCATTCTCTTTCTCAATCAGAATAAAAACTAGCAGTCATTATGCAAAGTTTAGCTATACATAAACAAAGTTAATAAAATGTAATATTTAAAATGGGTCACTGCTATTCACCGTCTCTAAAGGGAAAAATAAAACTTTCAATCTTCACAGAAGCAGATCAGTGAAACCGTCAGGCTTCTGATAAGTCTGCACAAATCACTTGACCAGAAAAGTGTCCTAAAAATTGAAGTATTTCCAATTTCAAATGGGAGTATTTCTACCCAAATCATGTCAGTGCCAAAACTTACTGTTAAGGAAGATGGACGACTGTCAGCCTTGTTGTGTATAGCAATATGACTTCATTTTCACCCCGGCTCTTTATTGCATTCTTATCTGGAAAGGTGGACACTGTTATCACAAAACACAATCATAATTACATCATCTGATAGGCAGACTTTTCCACCTACCTGCACACACTAACACACACACAGAAAACAGACAACAGGAAGTTTGTTATCACTATAATATCAGCGAATTGTGGATGTGTGTGTTACATTAATATGCTTGTATCATGAGACTTACATCAGATTAATCACTTCTGATTTTAGACCAAAAAAAAAAGACGATCATAGTCTAATGAGAATAATGCCTTGAGATCTGCATGTACCGATCAATTGCAGTCTCTATCTTATTAATGTCTTCAGTGAAAAGCAGCACATACAGCCCAACTGTGCATTAGTATGACAGAAATATGTATTTGACGTATTATGTTTTCTCTTCATTTGTGGTTGCAGGTCACGCTCTCCTAGAAGGCACAGGTAGGTGACTATTAAACCTCTGTATCTTTGAAATCTACAGCCGGATTAAGAATGACTTATGTGTAAGATGATTACGAGAGCCAAGACACTCTTTTGTTAGATCAAAAAAGAAGAGGAAAAATATGAATGAAAACATCTTTTACAGTGGAAACTTAAATTAAAAGTCATCTATCTATATTGTAGTGTGGTAGTGTGGATGAATATCAAATTAGGCTGTGGTATTTTTGTAGTAACCTCAGCATATTGTACATTCGTGGCAAGTGCGTGAAATGGGCATTTGTACAGCGATTTTTGCAACCACAAAGTTCTATTGCTGTCAAAGGCAGACTGTTAATAATAAATGACAGTTCATTTGACTGAATTTTACGTACTAAAACTCTGTAAGCGTGAGCTGTCATGAGATGGAGGAAAGGTCGGCGACCTTTTGATGTAATTTCAATTTTTTAAAATGAGGAGTGATCCCTTATCTCCTCAGAAGGATCATCACACTAATGACAGTTAATGTGTCCATTGGGAAGTTGCCTGTTGTCTGTGTGTTCTGTACCCCAGGGGGGTGAGTAGCTGAGGGTACCGCATGAAGTGATGGCTGCATTGTCCAAATTTGTCTTGTAGCTCCTACTTTCAATGTAGTCTCACGTGTTAGCTCCATCAACTGTTGATGGGTAGGGGGAATTATACTCTTGAGAGTCAAAAAGTGTGAGAGGTGAGTGATAATTATTGATAATGTGACAGGACTTACCATTTATCAATGGAGGAAGTGCAATTCTGTATGGTCTGGACATCAAAGGTGAAATTATGTCAAGATTTGAAGAACGTAGGTTGTTTTCCATTAAAATGAAGCAAATCCATTCCTTACGGAATAAACTTCAATGAACTCCAGACAAATGCAATTGAGGCTGCATTTTCTGAAGGTGGTCGTACTTTACTTATTAATAATTGTAAATATGGTCATTTCCGTCGCAAGTTCTGACAATCTTCAAGACTCTAGAGGATCATGCCATTACTTGAGACGAGAGGACCCTCTGAACATACTATGTTTTATACCTCATTCAATCATCGAAGGCCATCGTTGAATTTTTGCCTCAGACTTATTTTCCTAATTCATAGACAGCTCATGTGCATGCTCTGAGCATAGTTTTGATCCAGCGAGGGCACATTGCTGTCAAATTAGCTACCCATAATTTTAAATGTGTCATCTTTGTTTGGTGAATGTTGTCAATTCACTTGTTACTCTGTGGTTCAAATTTGGATTAAAAGAAAACTTTCTGTCCATGTGTATTCTGGTAGAATTCACTCTCAGTACTTCTCGGGATTCTTCTTTGTAATGTAAATAGCACAAACTGGTGCTTTTAGATACTTCAAGTGAGTTCAGTAAAGCTGTCAAAAGAAAAAAGAAAATAATGATAAAGTGACAGTCATGGTTTCAATATCGGTAACATTGCATAAGATAAGAAAGTGAAAGTTAAGTAGTTCACAGGTGATTTGTATCAAGTACATTACCAAAAGATGACTATGTAATGGCAGGAAGTGGAGTGAGTTGAAAATGAACTAGTTCTCACAGGTGGTTTAGTTTCTATTACACCACCAAAAGATGAATATGTAACAACAGGAAGTTAGAGTGATCCCTTTCCAAAGGTGACAGCGGTAGCTGTGTTGTCTGAGTCAATGTGTCACTGAAAACTTGCAAGATGCATTCAACCTGTCATGAAGTAGATGAAAGAAGGACACCCTCTGGTGATCCGCTCTTTTAAAGATCAGTGAAATATTACTTCATAGTTGCTAGAGATCTTTTAATCTTGATTGCCATCTGTCTAGAACCAGTCTCTCCCATGTGACTAATACTAGCGGATCATGTTATCTGTCAGTCATCAACTTTGGCAACCTCCGCTCCCAGGATTCAGTCTTCATGTGTAAGAAGAGATGAAACTGTATTTCAGTGTAGTAGATCTCAGAAAATGCTTCATACAATGACCGCTAGAGGGCAGTAGACAAATCAATCAGCCATGATCTCCATTTGAACCTGGGACTTAAAAAATTACTTTGAGGGAGAACATACTTTAACCATCTGGGCCTTTGTTATTGTTGGTTTGTCTTATGAAATATGACTTTAGAATAGATTTTAATGGGTTACTGTTGTAAATATTTGAAAATATACTGTTGTTATGATTATTCTTTGTGTGTGACAGATGGAACTTTTTCAACCTATGTTACCCTATCAGTGTTCTGAATGTCGGTCTCAAAGAGACTTTATATTGCTAACTTTGAAAACTGATGTATCTGATTGATTGACAGTAGCTGTAACATTTGCTGATTTGTGTTCACTGTTTTATTTTGTACGTGAATTGCAAGTTCTTGTGCTACTCTCCAAAGCATGTTGAAACTATTTGGCTTATGCCACTTAGAGAGTCAATACATGTATGCGTAGAATGCTCTGTTATGTCTAGTCTGGACCATTATAGTGATACTTGTAAACAATAACAATGCACTTGACACATGTATAGGCTGAGTTGACAGGCCAATCAGTGTGTGACTCAACATGCTTCAGGGAGTAGAGCAAGAAACTGTTGTTGGCATAAGAAAGAAAAACAAAAATAGTGAAAAAATAATCAGACGTTATGGACAGCTAGTAATGTCCGTGTAAATTTTTAATGAAAAAACAAAACCTATGACTGTCATACAGACAGTTGTGTGCCCATAACATGAATTTAAACCTTTTCAGTGAGGACTTTCCCATTTTGATGTAGTATGACTTCATACGAGTGTTAACTGCGAGATGCTTTCATTACATTATACTAATTTAAACATACCATTTATGCCATCCACAATTCTAGGTCAAGGTCACCACATAAGTCACGCCGATCGAGATCAAGGTTAGTGTGTCCTGTTTCAGTAACTTCCATTGCAATGCTGTTCTTGATCACACCAACCCTTGATCACAGTGAAGGCATCTCACTTCACAACATCTTGCCATCTCTAGAGGGAGCCCTTCTGTATAACTGATCCAAACATTAATTGTATCATGGACCCTCGAGGGTCTATTATGCCGTTCATACACAGGCCATTGAAACGTCTCTGAAACGGTTCTGGGCCAATACTGACACAGAAAGTTATGTGTGGACACTCCGAAATGGTTCTGAAGCGTTTCAGATTTGAGACGGTTTAGTCGGCCGACCAGAGCCGTTGTAGGGATTAACTCTATCCGCAAATCGCTGTGTGGACAGACTGAGCCGCTTCAGAAGCGTTTCAAACGCCCTCACGCGACAGGTATTTGTAACATAAAACAAACAACAACCAACATACAATATTCACTTTCGCCATGGCTGCCGAACACAGTACTACATCTCGCGGTATACTGGTCCGACGAAGAGATAAGCTTGATACCAAAAACCCTATCAATTCGACCAGAAAAAATTCATTACGATTTGAAAAACGTCGAATTAATAGGAAATTAAAACTGCCGAAATAATTTAGTGGTCGAATTTAATTTGGAACGACGAGGATGAAATTTAAGCGAGACATTTTTGCCATGTTGAGACTGCTTCAAAGCATGGACTGTGAAATTTTGTGAGGTCGACAAATTTCGTAACAAAAAAAACTCAAACGCATGTTGGTGTCACATCAAAATCAAAGTGGCCGCGATTACAAACGGAACAATCTGTGAGACTGCCACCGGCCGCTCGACGGACGACACGTAAGTTGACATCGTGTGCCAGCCCTTGGAAATATATTGTAACTCCTTGACAGGCAGATGAGATAGTCTTATAGCGTTTGATGCATTGAAAGTTTGTAAAAATAATAAAAAATGACATCACCGATCATAAGAAACGTGGTGTTGAAGATAATAGTTTTTAAAAGAAGACTATGACGACCATATTTCTGTAAGTATTATCTAACTTTAGAAAACCAACATCTGAAGATTTACTTCCACCAACACTTTTGGATTTGTTCCACTCTTATTATAAGATTAGTCGAATTTCTGGAAAGTAGGTGTACATTTTCGATGTCTGTGTATCGTCTACACCGAAGTCATATCCGAAAGAGTATAATCAGTTCGCGACCGCGTAAACCTCTCTCTCCCTCTCTCTCTCCGCATTTCAATGTTTTATATTGTCGACATTTATATATCAGTCTGAAGTTTCAGGTCACTGCTCATTGCAAGTAGTTGATGTCAATTTTTCCGTATCGGGCATGGTCTCTATCGTCACTCTAATTGTTAGTGTTTTCCTGTTATATTCCATATCAAACTCAAAACACAACGTGAACAACGCTGATAATATATTGCATATTTCGTATCGAAAACCGGTAAAGTTCGTAACTGGTGACATGTCACGCCCTGGAGAAAGTTCATCACCATCGATCGAATGTCCGTGGCGCTTTTGCTTCCAAATAGACATATTGAAATGCACAGGGAACTTCGCGGTATGGCAATTATATGAAGTTTACCTTGAAGAAAGTCTGTGACTTTAAACTGGCCATACAACCAACAATAAACATGGCGGAGCAATGATACCGATATCAGAGACTTCGATTTTTTTTCATTGCGACCTCGACCGCTGGTGAGAGCGAGTCGTCTATTTTTTCCCACTGGCTATTTGGCTTTGAATTTTCAATTGCCATCTTGCGCTAAGTTAAAGCTAAAAACAAGACGGGCGTTCTCTGTAAATCAATAAGCCTTTTGAATATGAAAAAATCGGACATCTGAACCTCAACACGCAGCTTGAAAGTTGTTCTCCGAATCAGGACAGGGACATCGGCCCGGGACATCGGTGAGGCCGGATTTCACGTAGTAGCTATGGAAACCGACGGCTCTGTCTATGGTTCGTTGTAAGAAACCATGCGATGTACGCTCCCTTGGGCCGTGGAATTTCGCCGTATCGCCTCTACAGACTACACCGTCTATTACCTAACCATGCTATTAAACAATCACACGATAGTTCAGTAACATATATCTTCATTAATCTACCGATCATCCACCGTCGAACACTTCGAAAACAATGGTCGCGGTCACGGATTCAAGGACGTTCACAAGAAGAAATTATCAATAAGTGGCGCGCAGAATTATTTTTACTGGTTTTGAGAACTTCTAAAATAACTTGTAATCTGTATATCTTCACACATCGAACCGATATTGTATACCTATCACCGTCGAGAACCGATATTGTATACCTATCACCGTCGAAGTTTATGTCTTTCACTGTAGAGTTCTTTTATCCAAAACACATATCAGAAGAGTCCCACAGAGCAGTCAAATGAAAGGATAATTGCTTCAAGCGAATGAAATTGCACGAAAGAATGAAAATCAACAGCACACCATGGACGTGATTTAAAACAATAGAGCTTGTGAATAGGACTATTTGAGTAAAAAGTGCCGTTTTTCTCGCAATTTTAGCAACTGTAACGACCCTTTATTCTTTAATACCTTTCCATAATTGAATTAAACTAGGTTTAGGGCTTATACACACAGTGTACACTGATGTACAGAACTTTAAAAAGTATTCTGCTGGTAACGAACAGGGGTTTACACTCTAATGGGCGCAGTAAAACAATGGTCACGTCCATAGATTCAAGGACGTTCACGGGAGACACAATGGCAATAGTGCAGTGTCGTAAAATTGCTTAGACTAGTTTTAAGAACAGTACAATATCTGGTCATCGGTGTACCGCTACCTGTGAATCGAAACGACAAGTGTAGACCTATAGCTTCGAAATTTTATGGGAGAGACACCACGACACCGACAGTAGCATAACAAACTATTCCCAATTGTTCGTCGTGTTTAATACAGACATCTCTGTAGGTGATTCTGGTTTCTCTTGAATCAAAAGTCCGACATTGACAAAATTGACATAAAATAAGTCCGAAAAGTTATGTTTTATTCAACTAACTGATTCATCTCCTTTGATATCCCCTATTAGCTACATGTAAACAGTCCGGAAAGACTGACATCGATGTCTCCCGGGCCCCCATTTCTTCACCGTTTTGCAAAACATCTCATCAGCCGGACGCATGGGCAATATCTTTGTACGTTGGTCAAAACTAATGACAGTATAGGTCAGGATGTAACATCGGTCAAAGTAATATTGAATATGGAAGACGAAAATGCTTTCATTGATTGACAAAAATGAGAGGGAACGAGTCAGTAAATATCGAACCATAAAGGGGAGAGATCGAGACTGCCATCCCCCATGATTAATCAACTGGGAACAAAATATATATTTCGATCAACAGACTTACACAACCAGAGACAGCATTTTATTCAGCTGTAAAATAAGTCACCGCCTTTCCTATAATAACACCCCGTTTGCGTTTCGATCTACTCTGCTCTGTCTCCAATCGGTATGGCCGTCCGGGTTTCGCCTGCCGTACTGACTGATACATGGTTATTTCTTCACATATTTTTTCATCGTTTGGCATAAAATACAGCATCTCTTTGGTGCACAAGGCAAATCAACGTTTAGAAGGAAAGTCACAGGAGGTTAGGATATTATATACCGTAGGTGAAATTAGAATGGAATGTTGAAGATGAAAAGACTTTTATCAGTCGACAAAAATTGCCATAAACCGAGAATTGAGATTGTCTATATGATTTATTAATTGGGAACAAAAATATTCGATTGAGTCATTAAGTTGTGTTTGATTCGTTTTAAAATGTGTTCCTACATTCTTATCCGATTGTTTGTGTTAATAAAAATGTTTGTTTCGCCTCGGATATTTGTAGGGAAGTTTGGATTAGTGTGGACGGTAATGTTTTGTTTGTGTGAGGAAAGCTTATGGCGAGGCGAAACAAACATTTTTATTAACACAAACAATCGGATAAGAATGTAGGAACACAATTTAGAAACGAATAAAACACAAACTCGACACAAAAACATTTTGGATAGTTCGGTGGGGAGCCTCTTTCACATTCTTTACAGCCAGTACGACGTCGTTCGTTTCAGCCATCTTGTTATGCAGTATGCTTGGCCATACACACCTTTTGAACTCGAGAGGGCGCATTAAGACGTCTTAAATATCAAAACAATGGCTTAATTTGTGAGTATGGACACGAGCGGACCAAAACTATTAATCCCCTGTGTTTACAAATCACAAATAAAGTCGCTGAACGTTTCAATTTTTGCCTGTATGAACGAGGTCTATGATTGTATTCACACCGGTGTTCAAGTCAACAGATCAACTTTTGTCATAAATCATGAATTATCTGAAGCAGAGTCACATGAAGTGGAGTGGAAAATCAGGAGATTGTTGTCTGTTGAATGGAGTAATAATATTATAGAATTTCAGAAAACTATGGAATTACTGTATTACATTGAGTGAGACAGCTCTTTTGGATTACACAGACGTAGTTCAGTGGTTACACCATCATTTCATAGTATACAGAATAGTTGATTGATTGATATATGGTGGCTGTCAACCACATGTGTACACCTAAAACTCTGTGTGTGTGTGTCTGTGTCTGTGTCTGTGTCTGTGCGTGCATGTGTGTGTATATCAGAATCGCTTGCTTGCTACATCTCTGCAATCCCAATTATGCATAGCTGTTCTCAGTTTTGTTGATCACAATTAGGTATGCTAAAAATATTTGTAATTTCTTTCTCAATTAAGATTGTCACCTTTTTCATGGTTGTTGGTTTTTAAAAAGTCACAACATGAATCAAAAAGATAAGATGAACATTTTCACTGTCAGTAATTTGCCTGATGCTTTTATTTCATGTTGTACAGGTCACCAAAGCACAAGGCTGGAACGTCGTCAGGGTCAGAGCAATTCCGCATCTCTGGTGAGTTTCTTTGCTTTACAACTTGTGAACAGTTCACACCTTCTTAAACATGCATGCTGAGGTTACTTTACATGGGGATATAATCCTGTATGGAGTGCTCAGTTACTCCTGCATTTGCATGGCGGGAAGTAGAACTGTGCACTTTTATGATAGCAGAAATGAGTGTTTCTGGTTTTCAGGCCACAAAGTGTGATTTCAGACTTTGCCGAGAAGCATTTTGAATAGGCGCCTTTAAAGGTTGGCAAAAGGATGCTATGACTTTGTTGTCTTCAGCAATGATTTGGCATGTACAATCCAATCGTGGCTGACCATGATGATGGTCATTCAGTCTTGGATTTCGTATTTGACTGGTGGTCATTTGGAAATGTCGCAGTGTTTTTGCTAAGGTTGGGGAATATTGGTAAATGATTTGGGAACCCTGGTAACATTTCTGCCGTCCCTGAACCTGATTGCATTAAAAAACCAAGGGGAACCCCGGTAAAATGATTGGGGGAACCCCGGTAACATTTACCTGCTTAGTACCACCCTTAGCAAAATACTGTGTCAGAACATAGACCTGGTTTTTCTCCTGGGTCTATGGTCAGAACTTAATTTCAAAACTTCAAGAACCAAATGTTGCTGATGTGTGCACATCATGATGTTCAATATGATCGGCAACTTGCCATTTGTGTTTCACTGTTTCATGTCAAAAGCAGATACATTTAGATGTGTGCTCATAGATACACATAGCACTACATCTGAAGGTGCCACATGGCCTATACACCAAGCATGTCACAGTTTGAAAAGTCACAGTCTTCGTAAATTCATTTTAAGTCTATCTGCACGACCAATGTCACTGATAATGGCTTCTTTTCGTTTACAGATCAAGATTTGTCCGGTAAAAGCGAAGAGGAAATTGAGATGATGAAAATGATGGGATTCGGTGGTTTCGATTCAACCAAGGTACAAAATTAAAATTTTTTGAGAGATCATACATAATTCTCATGGTTTCTTCTCCAGATATCAAAATGAACCTCTGGTGATTGTCAAATAAGTGCATTCCTGTGGTAATACTGTTGTTTTCTCAGTCAATCTGTGTAGTCAGTCACTCCCAGCTGTGGCTGTGATTTTAAAGGTCTGGTGAAATGGTCCTGTTCTTGAGACTGAATATCTTCCAGGGGGGCAATACTATTACACTCCCAACAGAATTGCAACCTAAAAGTATGCGCGAGTGTTATTTTTTTTTATTTTTCTATGCACGGCTTTCATCAGGTCATTTTGCGACACCCAGGTCACGCCCTCAGCGGGAGTCAAGGTTGGCCGTCTGTGACGTCACAGGTGTGTTCATTTACATCGAATAGCGGTCCCACGCCGCCTTATCTCTGCCCAAGGTATCCGCTAACAAAACACTGCACCTGATCGCCACGTTCGCCAATGCGAATCGAAATCCGAAGTGGCGAAAAAAAAATGATCCTAATTTGCCACAGTGGCGAAACTGATTTTTGTTCAAAAGATATGGCAAAATAAAGAAAAAACGTGGCTGTTTGTAGTCTTTTGTTGATCTGCGCTTCTCTCTCGGCGATTCGCAAAACTGTATCTACTTCCGTATTGCGTCACAATCTTTCGTCGTACGTATTTGCAATCGAGCCAAGTCTCGCGAGAGATTTGACGTTTATGTAGTCTAGTAGTCCACAGCATGCATAAATGGCTCTCGCGAGAATTGAAACTTCGACGCACGCAATCGAGCCCTCGCGACAAATTTGACGTCACTTTGTCTACTGTACTGCAGGCATAAGAACGCCCGCTCACGAGAATTGAAACTTTTGCTAGGGCCTACATAGCAGACATACGAATTTTAATCGAGGCCACAAGGTTCGATGTTGCAGTTGATTTGCATTGCGGATTGCAGTCTGGCTGTTCCGTGTTGTGCATTTTAATCCATGTTGCGGTCGATTTGCATCGCGGTTCTCTTAATACCTATTGTTCTTCATTTTAATGGCCTCCATGCGCACAGTCTAGAGCTGCAGAGGGACTGTGCTCCATGATTTGTACCGGGTATTTGTGTCGCGATCTCTACGTTCCGTGTTGTTTGTTCGTTTTATTGGCAGTCACAACGTTCAGTGTTGGTGTTCATGCAGTTGATTTGCATCGCGGTCCCAATTGTGTAGCATGTAGCGAGGCAGGCTAGGGACCGTGGCCAGTATCGTACGAACCAGAAGAGACAAGCACATTGGTTCAAACACTCAACATTTGACGGGAACTCGAAAAAGTTTACAGTTGAGCCGTTACGTTCTTGCCGCTGTCACAGCCACTAAAATAACAACGTCTTCCCATAGTGAAATTGAAGGAGGACACTGTCCTGATCATGTAAGCGGAAAACCTAGAAGTTACCCCCGTGGGGAGCTTACGGAGGTGTGAAATACCTTACTTCCCGTTATGAGATACGGCGTCGGGCAAACTTCGGAAAGCCGAAAAAAGTCGACTGGAGAGGCTCGGCGGACACGCCCACATCGCATTTTTCTTTTGCCATATTTCATAATCACGCGCGCTAAACGAAAAAAGAAATGAATGTGACTGTTTTATAGACCATCAACTGTATTTCTGTGATTTTGCAACATGGGCATTTCACCCGACCTTTAACATTGCTACCAGATATTGCTTTGTTTACAACAAACTTCATATCTTAGCTATCCAAATCAAGAAAACCTACTTCTTTGGGAATTTTTCAAGATAAGTTCTTGCGATGGAGTCCAAATCATGACCATCATTCACTTTTCAACAGTGTATGAGAATGTGCTCTAAGGTTTAACACTGGTTGGGAGTGAAGCAACATAATGTGGTAGGGACTGATCCGTCCTCTCACTAAATATCTCTCTGGTGATGCGTACATGGCTAGTTTAGCAAATCTCAATGATGCGATGCAGTGCCATAGAGTTTCTTTATCTTTGATTATTGCCATGTTTGTGTGTGTCATCTCTCTGATAGGGTAAGCATGTGCCTGGATCCAACAATGCCTATGCTGTCAACATCAATAGAAAGAGAAAATACAGGTAAGGGGAAAAAAATCGTGGTTCCAAATTTGATATGTGCTTACTGATTAAAGCCACAATAGCTGTGAATGTGTAATAAACCGAGCACAGAATATCCTCAGTTTTCCAGAATTTTCTTTGAATAAGACCCATTAAAGACTGAAAAAGTGTA